>NW_006922004.1:2393727-2411351 GCF_000298275.1 Orycteropus afer afer | reverse complement strand
AACTGTGGTCAATGTCATGAGACAAAGTATATGTGAACTGCTGTATGGAAATTGAATTTGCTCTGTAAATCTTCACCCAAATCACAATTAAAAAATAACAACAACAACTTTACTCCATTCACATCATTAGACTCTACTTTTAGGAAACAGCTCTTCCCCAGACATATTTTGAGCACCTCCTAATCTGAGGTGCTCATCTTCCAGCACTATATTAGAGAGTATTTCATGGTTATTTATAAAGTTTTCCAATAATATATCAGACATTATTTCATTGCTATTCATAAGGTTTTCACTATCTAATTCTTTGAGAAGTAGATGTCCCCTTCCTTTTTTCTGAGTCTGTCTTAGTCTGGAAGCTCCACTGAAGCCTGTCCACCATGGGTGACCCTGCTGGTATTTGAAATACTGGTGGTATAGTCTCCAGCCTCAAAGCAACATGAAAGCTACCACAATATGACAAACGGACAATTGGTCTGTCCTAGATCTTAAAAATTTTTCGAACATAACAGCCAATCTTCAGTACAAGGTAACTATAATATTATTATGAGAAAAGTACGTATTACAAAAATAACAACTTTATGTGGCCATAATCATCAAGGGGGAGCTTTGGTAGCACAGTGGCTAACACTTGCCTGCTAACCAGACGGCTGGCGGTTCAAACCCACCAGCCACTCCTCGGAAGGAAGGTTGGGCAATCCTACTTCCGTAGTGATACTGCCTCGGAAACCCAAGGAGGGGTCGCTGTGAGTCGGGGCCGACTCGACGGCACATAACAACAACAACAATCATCAAAGAGATAGAATAAACACAAAGACAAGTGGTTGAGACAGACTTTAATACTTACCAGCCCATGTTGCACCCTCAGGAACCTCAATAAAATGCCTTCGAATTTGACCAGGTTTAAAATGTACATCTGTAAAGGCTACATCATAATGCGATGATTCATTTACTCTGAAAATTAATAAAAACAAATCTTTAAATGTGATAATCTCACAAAAATAGCTTTATAAATAATAAGCCACTGGTACTCTAGATTTTACTGAATAAATGTAGAAAAATAGTTTATTAAAAAGAAATGAGACGCTTAAAAGTTGGTTATAAAACAGAATGTACAATATTATCCCATTTTTGCAATATGTTAGCAGAGATAACTTTTAGATAGCAGAGTATAGATGATTTTTTTTTTCTTTTTACCTATTTTTAAATCTTAAGGCATACACACACACATACACATACAAGTGTGTGCTCTCTTTTTTGTTAAAGGACACTAGAACAGTCACAGAATTTTCTAATTATCAAAATGTGAATGAGAGTTGAGTCTTAAGTATTAAAATCAAATGTAATGTTCTGGGTCACTGTTATAACTGTGAAATTGATTATTAAATTAAACCTCCTTTGTAGTTTCAAAAGGAGCTCTAATGGCATAATGTCCAAGGCATCTGACTGCTAATCAGAAGGCTGGTGGTTCAAACCCACCAGCTACTCCATGGAAGGAAGACTGGGCAATCTACTTCTGTAAAAATTTACTGCTTTGGAAGCCTAAAGGGGTCGCTAGGAGTTGGAACTGACTTACTCAGCAGTGAGTTTGGTTTTGGTTTTTGTAGTTTCAAAACACTCCTACGTCATAATAAAACAGTAAAGAAAGCCCAATTGTTCTCATACCATTTTCATAAGAAATCAAGGAAATAAAAAGGTCACATCTATAATCACCCAATATCAAAGCCTAATGTATATGTAAGAGAAAAATTCTAGTCAGCACGACACTTAATGAGTTCCTTCTACATATGAGGCACTACACTACATTAGGAGTCAGAGATACAACAAAGAACAAAACACAGTCCTTTGCCCTAGACAAGGAGCTCTGGTGGTATAGTGCCAAAGGCATATGAGTGTTAACCGGAAGGCTAGTGGTTCAAACCCACCAGCCACACCGTGGAAGGCAGACTGGGCAATCTACTTCCATAAAGATTTACCACCTCAGAAACCCAAAGGGGGTCGCCATGAGTAGTTATCGACTTCATGGCGGTAAGTTTGGTTTTAGTTTTTGCTCCAATCTAGTGGGGAAAGAAAAATGACCAGAAATATTTTTTGTTGTTGTTGTTTATTTTTTAAAAAACTTCTTGTTGTTGCTGACCATATATATAGCAAAATATATGTCAATTCAACAGTTTCTGCACGTACAAGTTAGTTACATTGATTACATTCTTGGAGTTGTGCAACCATTCTCATCCTAAGAAAAGGAACATTTATAGAGTAAATATAATATAACTTATGATTTGTGTTTGTCTTTATCTTGACAGTCATCCAAACATCACTAATCTATCAACAGAAACCCAGAGAATGCTCAAACATAATTATGTTTGGTTGCTTTCAATATTTTGCTAACTTTTATAAAAACCATACCTTTTTTCCCTAAGCATTATTTTGTTGTTGTTGCAAAACATATACCAATTGAACTGTTTCTATGCGTACAGTTTAGTGACACTGATTACATTCTTTTGAGTTGTGCAACCATTCACATCCTCCTTATCAGAATTATTCCTCCCTCATTAACATAAACTCACTGCCCCCCAAGGTTCTGATCCAATCTCTTGAGCTGCTGATTATAAATATTAAATGTAATATGCTCTGGATAGATAAGAAATGGTACTGGAAACTATTACATATACATATATATATATATATATATATATATATATATATACACACACACACACACATATATGGCCTTGTCTTAATTTCTATTGGACTTTTAAGGAATATATGACTAAGCAGGTCATTCTTAATTTTTCAGGGGTACACCATTTTTTATCTCCTCAATTTCATTATGTGTTTCTTATGGCCTGTTACATATTTAATATTTACTAAAGTAACAACAGAAACTGTTCATTGAGAATTTTTTATGTGTTTTCAGTATTTTCATAACCCAACTCATACTTTCATTTACAAAATACTGGCTTTTGTTTTGAATATACTGTACAGCAAATTCCATGGCATAAGGTACAACCCCTGTGCCTTTAGTGAGTTTAGGCAAATGAAGCAAATAAAAAATCAGAACACACTGGCTAAAAGCTATATGAGAGGCATGTGAAAAATGCCATGAAATACAAGGGCAGCACTCACTTCACCTGGGGATGACGAGAATTGTGCCTGCTGTTAATTTAGAGACAGGAAACTGAAGCAAAGGAACCAGTTGTGGAAACGTACATAATATGGAGGGAATTACTGAATCAGGGAGTTTGTTCAAATGTGTAATTTGGTGTTTTCAATGACAGGAAACACTGGCTGGAGCAAGACTCTGTAGGATCCAATCATTGTTTGCTATTTTAAGGGGCTTAGACTTGATACTTTGGAGTGTCAGTGATTATTTTAAGCAGGAAGTAATATGATCAGATTTGAGTTCCTTGTTCCAGGGTAGTAGACAAAGTGGAGAAGTAAGAGACAACAGTAAAATAACTATAGGTGACTAAAATACAAAAGTGCAAGAACCAGGAGAAAATACTAATCCCAAAGACAAGGGAGACAAAATAGATGGAGGTAGAAGGGCATGCTATAAAACTGTCAAATATCACAGAAGGACCAGGCAAGAGGAAAGCTAAAACATCCCCTGAGTTGGGCAATCAGGTCATTAGTAACCATGATAAAAAGCAGTTTCAGTGGAGTGCAGAAGTATACCTAGAATGCAATCAGTTATTCTCACAAATAACAAGGAATAGCATGACTGACTACTTGTCACCTTAAAATTCAAGCTAGGAGCAGAACTAAGACTAGATCCAGGTTAGTTAGTTCCAGTCTAACCAAAAACCAAATCCAACTCACTGCCATCAAGTCAATTCTGACTCATAGTGACCCCTATTTCCAAGGTTTCCAAGGTAATAAGTCTTTAAGGAAGTATATTGCCCCATCTTCCTTCTGCAGAACAACTGGTGGGTTTGAGCTGCCAACCTTCTGGTTAGCAGTCAAATGCCAATAATCCTTTAAAAGTCTGTACTACTTTCATATATACCCACCCACTGCCATCGAGTAGAATGTGACTCACGGGGAACCCAATAGGGTTTCCAAGGCTGTAAATCTTTATTGAAGCAGACTGCCTCTTATTTTCCCCATGGAGTAGCTGGAGGGTTGGAACTGCTGACCTTCTGGTTAGTAGTCCAATGCCCTAACTCCAGCACCACCAGAGCTCCACTTTCATATATAGCCATTAGAAATTACATGTAACAGTAAGCTCTTAATAAGTTGTTACTTACTTTGCTGCTATAACTGCAGTTATTGGAACTCTAAACAGAGGACCTGCATTAGGGGATGCTATATCATAGCCACATACCTTGAAAAAGGAATATTAAGGCTTAGTATTAGTAAATAAACTTTAAAAAGTCAAAAACAACAGCAACAAGCAAACAAACAAACAAAAAAACCCAAAGAGTCTAATCTATTCCTAGAAGAAATTAATCCAATCTTAAAATTTAAAGGTCCTAAGCACAGGCTGACATCAATTTCCTGATATCAAGTCATATAATGAAAAGCAATGAGTCTAAAGAAATATAACAACTCTTGATTAATTCACATTATTAAAATAAATGGGTCTACTACATCAAATACAGAATTTTTAAATAAATGCATTTAAATTACTTTTAACTGAAAATCAACTGAACTTAAATGCTCTAAACAACTCTAAGTAGAGATACTGTTATGTTACTGGGAATTCTCTGCTTATTTATAGTGATGGTTTAACATGCTTTCTTTATCAGAGCACAAAAAGAATAACTGCAGCCTGAGTTTAGTTGAATTAAAACAAATTCCAAATTAGAGGGATATCTAATGGAAGAGGTTTTGCTTCATGAAAGAGGTATTAATTCTGCAGAGACCTACCAGAAGAGCAGTAAAATCAGGTTAGGTATAAAGGTAGAATTGTTCCTTAATAAGAAAGCAATATACTATAAATACAATTGGCTAGACACCTTAAAATTTCAAACATTTTAAAGAGTAAGGAAAGTAAAAATTAATAATACCTCTGTATAGTGCAATCCTTCTCTTAAGCCCCGAGGATCCACACGTATGTTTATATGTCTACATTGATTCATGAGTTCCAAATGGCTAGGACACTGAACCCAAGATGAATTTGAAGTTAAAGCTAAATGAAGCTGAAGGGATATTTTTTCAGTGTTTTCTGGCATTAAACAGACCAAAAATAAAGATTAGAGTTTTTTTCTTTTCTTTCATTTTGCAAAGTTTTATATTCTCTTAGGAAAATTTAGCAACTGAGTTTCGTCTCAATTTAAAATGCACTATATTTGGGCTTTCAAAACATAACTTAAATAGAACAGTTAGGGCAATCCTCTTTATATTTCATATACTTATAGTCCATTTATACTTTACCAAACATTGCTACACCCTTAAAATAAGGAGCTGTAGCTGAATATTTTTCATTACTGCAGATAACACAAGTTGACAGAAATCAAGCTGCAATTGAGCCCAACTGAGCTGCATTTCACCCTGACTGCTTCTACTTCCCTATCTCTAACCAAGAGTGTTTCTTATACTCAAGTAGTAAAAGTGGAAAAGAAAAGGAATTTGATATTTTATTATCCACAATTTAATAAAATCCTAGGACAGAAAGGCCCATTCTATTGTTTCTAGATACTAAATGAACTGCCACTGTAATCCCGAATTGCTCTCACATTTTCCCCAAAGTCTGTAATATAAGCCTTAAAATAATAAGAATGTCAATTCATGCTTTCTTTTTAGAACATCAGCCCAAAAACTTTTCTATTAAAATACTATCTATTCAAACCATACATTTAAATGCTTCAGCTTACTATCAGTTTCTTACTTACCAGTATTCTCTGGAAATATAGGCTCAATGCCAACACCATGATCTGAAGGTGCAGCCACTTGAATAGAATCTCTGAGGTAGATGCCACGGTTACTTCCAACAGTAACAGTAAAACCCAGTTTATTAGCAAATGATGTATTCTGAATGAGGTAGTCATAGGCTTTATCAACCTAATTGAAAAGTATAAACAGTGAGATAGTATAAATTTTTTATTGCAAATTACCTATTAATTTACTTTCAATTATAGCACAAGCAGAAAGTTTGTTCTTATTCTTACCTCTCTACACTACATGGTAACCTCAACTGGCAATTCTATCCTTTTAGAGAAAATAGTAGTCTCAAGTAGCTAAAGGACCCATCCTTCATTCTCCCTATTTATACTGTTATTCCCAAGTGATCAAATTTAGGAATTGATCCATATACCATTATGATTTACCAGTTTTTACCCTCTACCTCTTTGCCTTGAATTTCTAACCTCTACACATTCAACATGCACTTATTTGGTGTAACAAATATGGATGAACTACAAATTAGTTTTTATATCCTCTATGCTTACAGTTAAGAGACTTCAATGACCATATAATCTAAAATTTGGATAAAATTAATCTTTGCTATAATAGGAAATAAGGAGCTCTGGTGGTGCAGCGCATAAGGCATTTGACTGCTAATCAGAAGGTTGGTGGTTCAAACCCACCAGCCACTCTGCAGAACAAAGACCAGGCAATCTACCATAAAGATTTACTGTCTCAGAAACCCAGAGGGGGTGGCTATGAGTTGGAATTACCTTGATGGCAGTGGGTTTGGTTTGGTTTATAAAAGGAAATATTATCCAGTAATACTTAAGATATCGTAATGATTTACAACACATTTTTTATTCAAGCAATAATACCTGAATAATACCATGTCCTTGGGCAAATACTTCTATATTGTCAGTCTTGACTGCAGTGTTTTCTAGAGCTCTTCTGACAGAATGAACGGTGTAGTTAACATTATTAGCTTTCAGACCTAAAATTAAACAAAACACAAAAGCAGTGTGAAACATCTCACACTAAAACCTTTTTCTCCCATTCGTACAGTTGACATGTAGATTGCCTAGTTTTAATGTTTTGTACTGTAACACTCATTTTTTTAAAAAAAAAACTAAATTAAACAGTCTAACTCAAACTGTTCGTATTGCACAAACATTTCATTCAACAAAAATTACTGAGTCCCCGTTATACGATGGTATTAATGCAGACCATGAAGAAATAATGCACATGGAAGCAGCAGCTAGATGTTAACATGGAATAGTGGAAACTAGGATGAAGTGACATTTTCTTTAAAACAGTGATGGTCAATATGGTTGCTGGGAGTGATTTTCGACCCAGTTACAGGTTATAAACACCAGGGGAATTTAAAACAAGTAAACAAAAGAGATTCTGAGGCGTTACCAAAGATGAATGAAATTAGAATCTTTGAGGCTTGATTCAAGCCAAAGGTATTTATTAAATGATTCTAAATGAAATTCTAGGGTACAGCCAGGTTGGGAACAACTGTACCACAGAAAGGATATCGAGGTCACTAATTTATGTTTATTTATATATATATTGACTATTAGCGATAAAAAGTAATATATCATTCGTGTCCTCTCCAGAGCACATCAAACATAGAAACATTATGACATTGTTAGAAACAAACAAGTAAACATTATGATACTGTCTGTGATTTTGTCAGTGAGAGAACAAAGAGGCTAAGCTGTATCAGAGGAACTGATAGAGGACCTGAAAAACTACGTAGAAGACTGCCCAGCCAACAACAGGCAGAATGGAATTCTAGGCAGAGAGAACAGCATGCTCAGAGATCATGATGTATTTGGTTAGGCTAAGCAAGATGAACTGGAGTGGAGAGTCAACAGCAGGATCCATCCTAAGAGTTTCCATCCTTAGAGTTCGGATGGAATTTGGTAAGTAATAAAGTATGGACCAAAGATTGAAAATAAGTAAGTAAGTACTGTTTGTGTTCAGAAGCTCTCTGGTGAGTGCAGATGGGCTACATCAGGGAGACATTTGGTAGACAAGAGAGACTGATATAATAATAGTCAGATAAGGTATGAACTAAGGTAGTAGGGAAGGAGAGAGGAGACCTTAATAGAAGGGGCCGTTTCTCAGGTGTGATACATATAACAGCCTGGCTATCCTAACGTTGAGTCCTAGTCAACTCAGGTGTCACCCTACTTAATAATATAACCCTCCTAAAACTACCCCCCAGAAATCATGACTTCTCTGCTTCATTTTGTTCCAAGCATTCATCAACTTTAACATGTAATAATAACTACGTTTTATTTTGTTCTCTCTCCCCAATGTAATATAAACTCCACATGAACAACTATTTTTGATGTTTTACTCATGAATTTAGCCCCATAGCTAAAATAATGCTTCCTAGTCAGTAACAGTAGACAACCAATAAATTTATTTGTTGACTAAATTAAATATATTCAACATATCAATAATTAAACATATAAATTATTTTTTACCTTAAACTTTACTTTGATCCCAGGACTACGAATTCTACCAAATTTTCTCCCCATGAGAACTTCAGAAAACAAAACATCTATCTGCACTGTTGTTGTTATGTGCCATTGAGTGTGGGTTTCCGAGGCAGTATCACTACAGAAGTAGATTGCCCCATCTTCCTTCTGAGGAGTGGGTGGTGGGTTTGAACCGCCAGCCTTCTGGTTAGCAGCCAAGTGCTTTAGGCACTACACTACCAGAGCTCCCTCTATCTGCACTAAGGTGAGAAAATTTATCCAACTGTTCTTTATGGCTACTACCTGATTTTATTTTATGCTAGAAATCTTAAGAATGTTTAGATACTTAACACCTCCTTACCAAATCTTAAAGGAATTCATAGATTTTAGAAGCAAGACTAAGGTAAATTATAGACTAATATTCAAAAGCTGTTTTATAAACCTATTTCTATCTTATTAAGAAAGGTAATTAAAATGCCATTGAAATACATGTGGAGTAGTAAAAAAAAATCCATTGTCACTTTATTTGAAATTTTAAAACAACAGTAATAAAGTAAACCATATATAATAACAACCAGTGTTCTTACCTGACAGTATAAGGGCAATGCCTCCACATGCATTAGGGGAAGACATAGATGTCCCATTCATTAGCTGAGTTCCTCGTAATGTCCAGTTCGGAACAGAAGCAATGGCCCCTCCTGGAGCACTAATACTCACTCCAAGGGCCCCATCAGCACTAAACATAAAGCCATAAAAGTTTGCTTAGGATGATGAAAATTGGATGGCATATGCATTCACAAAAAGCACACTAGTCAAATACATTATACTACAATATTATGGACTATCTGCAATCATTATAATAATGATTGCAATATTACTATGGAGAAATCACTGCAGAAAAAAATGTCCACAACAGCTTCTATTTCCACATTATAAATATATTTATTTCCTTTTAAATGGGTGTCTGCATCTGGGCTTATATAGGAAAGGTATATTCATAAATGGAAAATAAACAACATGCAATTCTTTTGCGATCATTTTAGGGATCTCGCTCAGATTCCTTGAAAGATATTTCTCTTTTGTCTGTAAAAAATAGAAGCTGTTCTCTTTCTTTAAGGTCTAATATAGCAGTGTCCAAAGGAAATACAATGTGAGCCACATACATAATTTAAAATTTTCTACATGCCACGTTTTAAAAAAGGTAATGAGAAACTGGTTAAAATTAATTTTAATAATTATTTTTCATATTCAAAATATTATCACTTCAACATGTAACCAATAGAAAAAAAATAAAGTGAATTAGTATACAGTTTTGTTTTGGTACTGTCCTCAAAATCCAATGTAAATTTTATACTTATGAAATCAACCAAACTTATTGCCACTGAGTCGATTCTGACTCACAGCAACCCCCAATGGGTTTCCAACACTGTAAATCTTTAGGGAAGTAGATTGCCTCATCTTCCTCCTGTGAAGCAACTGGTGGGTTTGAATTATCAACCTTCTGGTTAGCAGCCAAATGCCTTACCCACTACACCACCACAGCTCCTTTTTATACTCAGGCACATGTCAATTCAGATTAATTTCATGTGCCATGTCGCTACAGTATTAACAGTATATTCTAATAGGATTTCCTAGGTGAGGGCTTTAGTTAAGCATCGTCTAATGAGATAAAGGCCTTAGTGTTATCATCACATCATCATCAAACACAAGCTACATCCTCTGCTCTGTTCCAAGTAAAGGAATAAAATAATGGAACATTACTTACTTCTCCCCAGAATAAAAAAAAAAGAAACCAGTTAACGTTGAGTTGATCCTGACTCATGGTGATGCTATATGTGAAGAGTAGAACTTCACTCCATAGTGTTTTCATGGCTGGGCCCCTTTGGAAGCAGACCACCAGGACTTCCCTCCAAGGTGCCTCTGGGTATGTCTGAACTACCAACCTTTTAGTTAGTAGTTGAGTGCCTAACCATTTGTGCATCTCTAGAATAGTGGCCACAAATTTCTCACAGAGACTGCTAAACTCCTCCTACCATTCTTCTCACAAATAGTGGACTATTATTAGTCCTGGCTAGGAATACTAGGGTAATTCGGTTTCACATTTTCACACAGAGCTGGAAGCAATGCAAATAATATCTTCCTCCTGAAATGGTACTGGGTTGGCGGCACTTCTCATACTGAATACCTTCAAACAGATATTAAATACTTGTTAACCCATAAAGATGTTCACACTGTATTACTAAGTGACAAAAGTAGGTTACAAAAGTTCCTGAATAGTGTTATCGCCCATGTATGCACAGAAAAATAAAGAAAAGGATGTTCCACAAAATGCCACCAGCACATATCACAGGTGATGGAATTTAGGATAATTTTTACTTTCTTCTTTGTACTGTGTATATTGTTTACCAATGTGCATAATGAGCATTTATTATTTTATCACAGAGAAAAAAAAAGAGATGTTTTATTAACTCCAACTGACTATTTACTATTGCTCTCTATTAGTTTCCCACTAGACTGTTAAAGCAGATAACCACAAAGGACTTGTTTTAAAAATAGTGTCCCTAGTGTCCCATAAAAATGTAAATAATTGTTTTCTTATAAAAAAAAAAAAAAAAAGCAGCTAATAATATTTTGCTTCCAAAATACAATAAATACACTCATTCCTCTCTTACCAACACGGTTAGGTTCCAAAGGCTAGGTCATTATGTGAAATTAGGCATTATATAGAAATGGAAGATGAGCACATCAGATCATAAAACAGAGGATGACCACATTATTATGTAACTGGCAAACTTCATCATTACATAACTGCCATAACATGGCCCAGCCAAACTGATACATAACCTTGCACTTTGGCTTTCCTTACTGTCAGAGGTACATCATTAATGCACAAATAGATTTTTTTACTACTGTTGTAAATGTGAAGTGTCAGATAATAAGATAGCCATTAAGTAAGGAGTAGGTGTAATAAAATGCAAACTATGTTTATGTAGATACTATTATCTGATCATCTTTGAGAATTATGACATACTTAAAAACACCAGAAAGTCAACTAGATTACATGTCTGACAGTTAATCCTGCCAAAAAGTACTACAGCATATCTCTATGGCAGTAGATTGTCCACCTTCCTTCCGAGGAGTGGCTGGTGGGTTTGAACTGCCAGCCTTCTGGCTAGCAGTCAAATGCCTTGTGCATTTGCACACCAGAGCTCCTAGTACCACAGCATATATTCCATTAAATAATTGTGTGCTGCTGAGTTGATTCCATCTCACAGTGACTGTATATGACAGACTGGAACTGTCCATAGGGTTTACTTGGCTGTAATCTTTAGGGGAGCCTATCACCAGGTCTTTTCTTTCAAGGAGTGGCCACTGGCCTTCCAGTTAGCAGGAAGATACTTTAACTCTCAAATTCTATCAATTCTTAGAAGAACTGATTTGTTCTGCTTTAATACAAACTTCTTCCAAAATTCATTAATTTCTTGGTGTTTTCTTAAAATAATTCTTCAAGTGTTCCATGGGCAGGTAAGATTGGTAAAGTCTAGTTTAAACACTCTAATACTTTATTTTTATAATGACAATAAAATTAAATTTTGTAATAAATTTAAGAACTAACAAATGTAATAATCTAATCCTTTTATTAACAAAAGGCTGGTTTTTGACTCTTACATCTAATTATTCATTGACATGGAATTCTAGGCCAGCTAATTGGGTTGATGAAGGTAATCCACAGTGATACTCAAACCAAACTCAATTCCACTGAGTTGGAATAGATTCTGATTCACAGTGACCCCCATTGGGTTTCCAAGGCTGTACATCTTTACACAAACAGACTGCTTTATCTTTCTTCCATGAAGAGCCTGGTGGGTTCAAACTGATGACCATCTGGTTAGCAGCTAAATGCCTTAGCTACTACACCATCAAAAAACTTAAACCAAATCCACTGCCACTGAGTCAATTACGACTCATGTTATTGTTATGTGCCATTGAGTAGACCCGACTCATAGCGACCCCTCCTTCGGTTTCTGAGGTGTTATCACTGTGCAAGTAGATTGTCCAACCTTCCTTCCGAGGAGTGGTTGGTGGGTTTGAACTGCCAGCTTTCTGGTTAGCAGTCAAGAGCTTTAGGCACTACGCTACCAGAGCTCCCATTACGACTCATAGAAACCTCCATCAGGTTTCCAAGGCTATAAATCTTTACAGAAGTAGATTGCCTCATCTTTCTTCCATAGAGCAGCAGATGGGTTTGAACTACCAACCGTCTGGTTAGCAGCCAAATGCCTTACCCATTATGCCACCAGAGCACCTCACTACACCACCAGAGCTCCCTTAATGTATAGTGATGGTGTACGGCAAGGCTTACTGACCTATGTGAGATCCATACCCTGATTGTTTTCAATAATAAATAGAGTTATAATAAAGTACTGAAATAAATTTACTTATTTTATTGTTTTAAAAGAAGAAGTTACCTAGGGAAGACTAGGACAATTAATTAACTTGAAGAATTAAATTTAGCATAATTATATGTGATGTGATCCCAAAGAATATGTCTAAGCTTCTCTTCTAATAAACAAAAACAAAAATCAAATCTGTTGCCAGTGAGTTAATTCTGACTCTTGGCAACCCCATGTGTTACAGAGTAGAATTGCTCCATAGGGCTTTCATGATTGCCATCTTTATGGAGGAGTTCCTGGGTGGCTCAAATGGTTAAGCGCTCAAGTACTAGTAGAGAAGTTGGTGCTTTGAACTCACCCAGAGGCACCTTGCAAGATAAGCCTGGCAATCTGCTTTCAAGTCACAGCCTTGTAAACCTTGTGGAGCAGTTCTATTCTGCACATATAGGGTCTATATGAGTTAGAACTGATTCAATAACAACTAACAACAAACAGTCTTTATGGAAATAGATCACTAGGCCTTTCTTCCAAGATGCTAATGGATGGGTCTGAACCACCAACTTTTACATGAATAGCCAAGCATAAATCACTAATGCTACCCAGGGACTTTATCTTCCAATACTCCACTATGTACTTTATAGGACCCCTGGTGGCTCATGGCTAAAGCACCTGGCTGCTAATCAAAAGCTTGGCAGTTTAAACCCACTAGACTTTCTGAAGGACAATGATGTGGCAGTTTGCTCCTGTGAATATTTATAGCCTTGGAAACCCTATATAGTCATTCCACTCTGTCTTATAGGATAGCTGTGAGTCAGAATGGACTCAATGGCAATGGTTTTTGGGGTTTATATTTTATATTTCAAATAAACCAACTACTAGTTATTTCCCTAAAACCTTACACTAAAATTTGATTACCTTTGGGCCCATGGTACTTTTGGCACATAGAACTCCCTTATTTTCTGTCCCTCAAAAAAATTCTATCCTTCCTTCAAAGCCAATTCTTATACCATCTCCTCCATGAAAGTTTCCACTTAAAAAGAAAGGTCTGCCCATCTTTGTATTCTCACTGTTCTAATGCAGCATTTTGAAATCAGGTCACAACCTGTTCATTTATGCCTTGCCCACTGCTGGCACTAAGATGTTTGCTGAACTGAATTCAATGTCTATTCTCTTTACAAATTAACTCCAAAGAGGTAAAGGGAGGAATTAGAGCTTATTGTCTACTCAGGATCTCACTCAAGATCATACATAGGTATGCAGAAGCTGTAACTGTGATACTTTACAAAAGCTCAAGGAAGAACGAGTTTTCACTAAACTTTAAATTTCAATAAAAGAAAGCTTCCATTACTTTCTGAAGAAAACCAAGTCCTTAGTTTTTAATTTAGACCTCATAAATGAAAGCTTATGGATATACAGGTTAACAATTTACTCTAAATAGTTATGTCATTCATCAAACAACAAAATAACTATATTTTATTTCTTTATTATCTGAACTGGTAAAGGGCTGGTAAAGAAAGAACTGGTAAAATTATCTAAAACTCTACCCCTCCCAATGATGTAAAAAGTTTAACTAAATATATATAACTGTCTCATGCACTATTTCAACCAACCTTGGGCCTCTAGAAGACCAAGTATATTGATTTGCAGGTAATTTCTCTCTCAGAGAATACTCAGCAACCATCATATCAGGAGAAACATAAGCACCAACACCTGTAGAATGGATTTCATCATTTAACCAAAAGAAACAAAATAAGGATCCTAATTCTAAATCCATCAGTACCTTAGCTGTGTGACCTTAGGTAAATCACTTAATTTCCCTATACCTCAGTTATCTTTTGGAATATGGAATGATAAGAAAATATATTAACAAATACTATGCATTATATACTAGGTGTATTACTTACGAATATAAAATATTTATCATGTAGGAATATTATTTGGATTAAATGTAATAATGTACCTAAACACGTATGTATGTGTAAGAGAAAGTGTGTTTTAAACTGAACAACATAACTTTAACTTTAGAAAAATAAAGGAATTAGCTGGCCTCCATTTTTTAAATGATCGCGGTACTCAAAATTCTACCCATAAATTTCATGTTGTTTTTGTTGTTGTTATGTGCAGTTGAGTCGGACCCGACTCATAGGGACCCCTCCTTCGGTTTCCGAGGCAGTATCACTACGGAAGTAGATTGCCCAACCATCCTTCCGAGGAGTGGCTAGTGGGTTTGAACCGCCAGCCTTCTGGTTAGCAGTCAAGTGCCTGAGCCACTATGCTACCAGAGCTCCTCATAAATAGAGGTAAAAATTTCAAACAAAATAGCAGACAGTAACTCTACCTTTTAAAAAAATGGTTATAATTTAATAAGTAAATAATAAATATAACATGCTACAGTGGACTAGATAAACATGCAAATACTGCCTAGTTAGACTATAAAATCATAAAGTATAGAGATTAAACAAGTCCTTTCATTTTAGTCATTTGGAAACAGCACTCAGAGAAGCTAAAAAAAATTTAGTTAACACACACAGTGACCGACAGAGACAAGACTTAAAATCCAGTTTTTTAAGTTCTTAATTCTGAATGCTTCTTTATAATACACACATCTTCAGAATAGAAATCTAAATGAACCACTTGTGAGTTACGTGGATTTAGGCTAAGAATGCTGCCATAAAAAAAAAAAAAAAAACCTCACTGCTGTTGAGTCAATTCTGACTCACAGCGACACCTCCTTGGGTTTCTGAGGCGTTATCTCTGCAGAAGTAGATTGCCCAGTCTTCCTTCCAAGGAGTGACTAGTGGGTTTGAACTGCCAGCTTTCTGGTTAGCAGTCAAATGCCTTAGGCACTGTGCCACTAGAGCTCCCAGAATATTGCCACACAAAATTAAAAGTACTTTGAAAAATTCAGTGTAAAAGTTTTAGTGAACCCAGTAATAAGAAATAATTAAAAAATTAAGCATTGTTGTTCACAAATATTAGGTACTGTTGTTCACACTTAATTTGGTAAGCTCTTCTCTTATTCTTTATATCTAGTGAAACCCTCATTCCTACACCTCTTCCATAAATGTTTGATTCAAATTTAAGTCAAAAATAATTGTGCTTGTGTGATTCCACAGCACTTCATCTATACTTCTGTTAAACCTCTTACTTTAAATTCTAGATAACTCAGCTCTCTTATTAGATTTTAAGCTTCCTGGGGGCATACTTAAAGTCTAAAATGTCTAGCACATAGTAGAGATTCAATTAACGTTTGATTAACTATTTGCTTGCTTGCTTGCTTGCTTGTTTGCTTATTTTTCATAGGAAACTAACCTATCACACTTGATGTAGTTCCACCTGGACAACCCACTGTAGAAAGGCATGGACCATTATTTCCAGCACTTGAGACATATATAATATTATGCTTCCATACTGCTTCATTAATTACTTCACAAATTCGCCTGAAAAGAGAGAATTTCTTTGAACACGTGAAATTATTCAACATTTCAACAAAACAGTACTAAAATGAGAAAATTTCCTCAAGTATGGTTTACATAAAAAAATAAACTAAAACGTGTTCTAAGTAGTAGAACTAAACAGTGGCTATAAATAAGGGTGAGGGAATTAGAATCATGCATGGGACATTCTCAAACTATAAACGCTCAGCCTCTGTTCACTAAGAGTTCATAATAGCAACCTATTGTCCAAATGTCTGGCTAAGTAAGTTGTGGTATGCCTAGTATTGACAGATCACGATATAGCCATTCTAAGTGATACACTTTAGTTGAGTTTTCATGGGGAGAAGGAATGATGAAGCAAGGTTAAATGTGGGAAAAATGCTCAATACAAAAGTGGATATAGGTGGGAAAATATACTACAAAAGGATTGAAAGAAAATACCAAAATATTAGCAGTCACTAATTAGTAAAACAATAGGTAGACTTTTTTCCCATATTCTACTTAAAATAATGTATTCAGAGAAGATTCTTTAGTTGATTCTTATACATGTATCTGTGATTACAAACCAGCTGACAAAAAGAATGCATATCTTCTGTGACAAGAGAGCGACAAAAGAGAAGGATAAGGCACTAGGAAGAACTCAGAGTAAGAATTTAAAACATAAGAAATCTGGTCAGGGCCTGACAACAAACGAGAAAAGTTTACTGGCATCATTAATTAAAGGAAATAAAATTACATCATAAAGAAGAAAATGGAATCAATATAAAGAAGGTAAGGAGCTCTGGTGGCATAGTGCCTAAGGTATTTGACTGGTAACCAGAAGGCTGGTGGTTCAAACCCACCACCCACTCTATGGAAGGAAGACTGCACAATCTACTTCCCTAAAGATTTACTGCCTTGAAAACCCAAGAGGGTTCACTATGATTTGGAATTGACTTGATGGCAGTGAGTTTGGTTTGGTTTATAAAGAAGGTACACAGGCAAAGGACACTCCAAAGTCCTACAAGTGAGTATCTGAGTATGGAACTACTAAAGGAAAGATGACTCTAAAGAGAGAGAGTCAAAGGAGAGGAAGAAATGCACTTAGATAAATAAGATAATGAAACAGGAAGAGGAAGGGCAAGATTACACTAAAAAAATGAAAATAACTGATGGTGACAGGATATATGTCAAAAAGACAGTAGAAGACTCTTTCACAAGAAATCTCATATCCATTTTCTGAGAAAATGAGTTATCTGGTAACAGCAAGCTACAGCACTTTGCTTGGCAAAATTTCCATTTAAACAGGATTTTATATAAAGAGCTTAAGAAACCACATGTAAATGACCTGAAGGTGGGAATGGGGAAGACAGATGATCAAGTAAAAACTCTAAATAATTTAATATTATTCATTAATTTATTAATAATAAAACAATCTAAGTAATTTCAAATAGTCATTACTATGGGGAAAAAAA
>NW_006922004.1:2322826-2393627 GCF_000298275.1 Orycteropus afer afer | reverse complement strand
TACTATGGGGAAAAAAAAAAAGAGGTAAAGTAATATAAGGTCAGAGTCCCTGGGTGGTGAAATGGTTAATGTGGTTGGTTATGCTACCCAGAGGTTCCTCAGAGGAAAGGCCTGGTGATCTTTCAAAAAAAATCAACCACTGAAAACCATATGGAACACACAGTTCTAATGTAACATATGGGACTGCCCTAAGCAGAAACTGACTCCACAACAAGTGGTGGTTTAACATAAAGCCAAAGACATGACACTGGATTTGGCAGCAAGAAAACACTGAAGACATCATGAGAGAGGAATGGAGTGGAGGGGGCAAAAAGGAAACTAGAATGCACTGAGGAGATGGAAATTGAGAAAGTGAGATAGTGAACATATACAACTAACAAGTTTTGCTGGAAAAGTGAGTAAAAATCAAAGTTGTTCCTTTTTTTTTTTCCTCCTAAGATAGCAGACACAAAAGCATGTTTGTATACTGTTAATATCAGAAAGGAGATAGTGATGATAATAGAGCAAAATCTTTAAGAAAAAGAGTGGAAATGGGATCCAGGTCAGAAATGCTCAGAAGAGTTTTGATCATGGACACTTCTTTTTTTCACAAAACAGAAGGCAGGGTCAGGTTAGGGTGTAGGAAAGTAAAGGAGGTTCCTTCTAAGTGCTTTCATTTTCTCTGCAGAAGAAAGGTTAGGACATCAGCTGTGGGAAGAACAAGGAAGAATGCTAAAGATATGAGAAGAGAAAAGCAAGTTTAAAATGGTCACATAAGAGTGAAAAGGGTAAAAGTATTATGACCAAAAGACAATGCTGAGTGAAAAGTGTAGAAATGTGATCATAAATTTAAAGTGAGACAGAATGTCTCCAGCATGCCTCAGCTGACTAGGCGTAGCATCACTGAAGGGAAACAGTAGGGTTTCATCAAATTTGAAGTTTTGTCAGGTTATTTGCAACAGAGGAAGAGTTTGGGATATTTGTGGAATGAGTAATTACAATGACGTACCCTTAGATTTCAACTGGTTAGGAAGGGAAGTAAGGATTTAGTGGGGCTAACAGTGGAAGGAATAAAAAGGAAAATCAGAGAGGGGTCTGTAGATTAGAATCTCGGAACAGAATAAATGCTGCAGAAGAAAGGAAGTTTTGGACAGAAAGAAGAATGTCTAAACTGAGATTACAGGCATAGTGCAATTAACAGTGACAATATTAAAGATGTGACCTTGAGATTGAGGACCAGAGGTCTAGGAGATACAGTTAACATCTAACTATTGTGACTATTATTCTTCACTTGTGACATGCAGTAGTTATGATACCCTTCATTAGCTAAGGTTCTATGGCTAACAGGTTATCAAAGAATACTCACCCAGAATTTGGCCAGTGAGTTGCTTCTCCATAGCTGTAGTTAACAAGATCACACTTATGATTTATAGCTTCTATCATCTATTAAGAAAATTAAGAATCTAGTTTAGGTGGCAATTATATTTATAGAAAAAGATTAGCCAGTACAATCAAGGTATGTAATATCATAATTTATAAACCAATCATATTTTAATTCAAATGTATAAGTTACATTTAAATCTGCATATCATGATAAACTTGGGGCAAAAAAGGAAGGGGAGACAACATAGCACAGGAAGTACTCAAAAAAATAAAATGAGCACTTCAACAATGGACTGGGGAAAAGAGAGACAGAAAGAATGGAATAGTCTTTGCTAGCTTTTAAAATCACTAAAGGCAAAGTAATAAAAATACAATTCGTATGTTAAAATGGAGTATAGATTTTTACTTTCTCTCAGGCTGATGGAGCAAGCTGGCTAAGAGGGTTTTATTTTGTTCAGTATTGTTTTTTAAGCATCTCAAAATTGCTTGCCAGGGGATTTATTAGAAATGACTAGTATAAAGTATTTTCTTCATGAGAGTTAATCCAAAACACTTTATTCTGATAATTTTGATAAAATACTCACCCTGTCACTCTCAATCATTTCACTCTTTAGTGTAATCTTGCCCCTTGTCTTCCTGCTTTATTGTCTTATTTACCTAACTGCATTCCTTCCTCTCCTTTGACATCCTCCTTTTTCATTTTAAAATGAATTAACAAGCACTTATCTTTTTAAAATAAAGTCTTACATACTAAATATCATTCACTGTGTTCTTAGTAAGCTAGGAGCATGTTATAAATCTAAAAATGTTTTAATAATCATCAATTATTAATCTTCAAAATGGACAACTCAGAAATACTCACGGCTCTGATGAGGCCTGTGCCTGTTTCCATTGTGCTTAGTCTTGTATCACCAATCTTGATCGCAAGAATCTGAGCACCTGGAGCTACACCATTCCGCTCTGGTTCTTCTGGAAAATGCCCAGCAGCTATGCTAGCTACATGTGTCCCATGAGCTCCTAGAGAGAGAAACAGGGAGAGGGGAAGATTGACAGAATATTCTCATATACTCAAAGTTTCAACCATGCAGTTCAATTTGCATATTGTCAATCATAATAAAAATAACCTAAAATATACCGTGATCTTTATTACATTCTCTTACCAATAATTCACAAATATTAAAGTATCTTTAAATATATACTATTCTGCTACCCTTGGATTATGTAACTTCCCCTCCTTGTATTTCGTACCATTTAGACAGTTAAAAACTAGCAACCAAACACTTGTGGACCTATTACTATAGTATGTACAGTAGAGAACACCAAGGAGCTCTGGTGGTATAGTGGTGAAGGCATTTGCCTGCTAACCAAAAGGTCAGTGGTTTGAATCCACTAGCCATTCTGTAGAAGAAAGATGGAGCAGTCTGCTTCTGTAAAGATTTACAGCCTTGGAAACACAATAGGTTTACTATGAGTTGGAATCAACTCAAGGCAGTGAGTTTGGTTTTTTGGTTGGTAGACAATAACAAATAACTAAAATTCAAAGGGGAGCTCTGGTAGCATAGTGGCTAAGACACCTGCCTGCTAACCAGACGGCTGGCGGTTCAAACCCACCAGCCACTCCTCGGAAGGAAGGTTGGGCAATCCTACTTCCGTAGTGATACTGCCTCGGAAACCCAAGGAGGGGTCGCTATGAGTCGGGGCCAACTCGACAGCACATAACAACAACAACAAAATTCAAGGAGTTTATAATACTGTAGGCAAAAAAGCATTTACAATATAGACTACAGGATGCAAAATCACAAGAACTACCTACTACAGTGTGTCACATCTACAGGAATTCATCTGAAAGAGCAACTGGGATATGATTATCACTAAAGGCACTGTGACCTATGATAAAGGTGACATGTACTGTCCAAGAGGGAGGCCAAGATTGGTCTTTTCAATAAATGGTGCTGAGTTAACTAGATATCCAATTGAGGAAAAAATTATCTTGACTCCTATCTCACACAACATTAACAAAAAAACAAACTCTTGCAGTGTGGATACTAGTGTGAAAGGAGAAATAAAGCTTCCCAAAGATGGGAGCTCTGGTAGTGTAGTACCTAAAGGCACTTGACTGCTAACCAGAGGCTGGCGGTTCAAACCCACCAGCCACTCCTTGGAAGGAAGATGGGGCAATCTACTTCCGTAGTGATACTGCCTCGAAAACCCAAGGAGGGGTCACTATGAGTCGGGTCTGACTCGACGGCACATAACAACAACAACAACAAAGATAAAAATAAGAGAACAATTTTATGACCCTGCAGTAGGCAAAGATTCTGTAAATAGGACATAAAAAAACCCAACAACCATTAAAAAGAAAAAGAAAAAAAAAAAGGACCAACAAAGTGGACAGTGGACCATGTTAAAACTAGGAATTTCTACTCACTGAAACACTATGAAGAAAACAAAAATGCAAGTCACAAAGAAAATATCTGAAATGCATATAAATAAAAAAGAATTTATATAGGTATGTATGTTGTTGTTGTTATGTACCATCAAGTCGGACCCGACTCACAGTGACCTTTCCTTGGGTTTCCAAAGCAGTATCACTATGGAAGTAGATTACCTACCCTTCCTTCCGAGTAGTGGCTGGTGGGTTTGAACTGCTAGCCTTCTGGTTAGCAGTCAAGTGCCTTAGGCACTACGCTACCAGAGCTCCTATAGGTATATATATATAGTATCTTGCAAAAGAAAAGAAAGCTCAAAAGAAAAATGAGGGCAACAGTTGCAAAAGCATAAACCTATGAAAAGGTATTAAACCTCATTAGTTGTCTGGGAAATGCAAATTAAAGTCACATGGGATATCGCTATATAATTTTCAGGCTGGCTAAAATTTTAAAGGCTAACAATAGCAAAAGTTAATGAGGATACACACTCTTAACACACTCATACACTACTACTGGGAAAGGATACTGGCATTCTGGAGAGCTGAATACAGGCATACTCATGACCAAGCAATTCCACTCCTACCTACATACCCAACAAAAATGTGTGAACATCTACACTAGAAGATATATACAAAATGTTCACAGTAGCAAAAATTTGGAACAACCCAAAGATCCATCAACAGTAAAGGGATATATGGTATGTTCACAGAATGACTACTGTTGTTGTTGTTAGGTGCTGCTGAATCTATTCTGACTCAAAGAGACCCTATGTATAAAAGAACGAAACCCTGCCCAGTCTTGTGCCATCTTCACAATCCTTGCTAGGTTTGAGTCCATCATTGCAGCCACTGTGTCAGCCCATCTCACTGAAGTCTTCCCCTTCTTCTTTGACCCTTCACTTTACCAAGCATGAAATTGTTTTCCAGGGACTGGTTACTTCTGA
Source organism: Orycteropus afer afer (assembly GCF_000298275.1). Lineage (NCBI taxonomy): Eukaryota > Metazoa > Chordata > Mammalia > Tubulidentata > Orycteropodidae > Orycteropus > Orycteropus afer. Next base: position 2,388,893 of record NW_006922004.1, on the reverse strand, counting down.
CCACAAGACCAAAGCAGGTGAGACAAGGTCTGGCCATTTCTGCTTCCATGAAGAATTCTAGCTGCACATCTTCCAGGATAGATTTGTTCATTCTTCTGGCATTCCATAGTATTTTCAGTATTTTCCACCAACACAATTCAAAGGCCTCAATTGTTCTTCAGTCTTCCTTATTCACAATCCAGCATTCACATGCACATGAAGTGACTGAAAATACCAATAGTTTCGGTCAGGTGCACCTTAGTCTTCATAGTGACATCTTTGCTCTTCAACACCTCAAAAAGGTCTTTTGTAGGTTTTCCCAGTGCAATATGACAATTATGCAGCAATAAATATGGGTTATTTTTACATATTACAGTATCAATCTCACAAAAATACAGTTGAAGTAAAGAAGTCACACACAAAGGGATATATATTAAATGATTCTATTTACATAAATCAAAAGCCATCATTTTAGGTTTTACTGCCACTATTTAACCATTTCTGACCAATAAAAACTGCAATATCATGTGGTTCAAACTAATTAGGTGATAGAAATCAGAATAGAATTTTGGAAGGAGACAGGGTAGGGTAGTGATTAGCAAACAACAATGAAAAGGGCTTAGTGATGTTTTTTTCTTTACCTGGATGGTAGTTACAGTGTTTCCTCTGCAATAATTTGGTGAGAATATATTTGTCATTTTTATACTTTTCTGTATAAACGTTACATATCAATAAAGTAAAAAACAAAACAAAAATGGCTTTTTAAAAACTTTTTTGTATTTAGCAGAAAAGTGTTTTTAAAGATGGGTAGAAATATACCACTACTATCAGAAAGACAATACCGTAAGCTCAATAATAAATGACAACTGGTATTCAGCTTTAATTAGTAGATGACAATAGAGTAGTTGGAGCTCTAGGAGAACTGAGTACACATGACCTTTCCAGCTGGGTCTGCTGCAGTGCTGGGACTCCCCTGCTCTAGTCAAGTACCGTCATGTATGAATATGGGCCAGTGTTACCAATTCTTCCTTTTTCATTTTATCCACACCCAGAGAAAAGCTGGATTTTAATGTTATCCCTCCTTACCCTCAACAAATACTCTGCCACCATTACACACCAGTTAGGGTGGCTAAACTTAAGAAGACCAAATATACCAACTGTTGGCAAGTATATGAAGCAACTGGAACTCATATACTGTTGGTGGGAGTGTTCAATGTTGCAGCTACTTTTAGAAACAGGTAGTTTCTTAAAAAGCTAACTGTATAATAACCATATCCAGTCAACTCTCCTAGATATCTGGCCAAATAAAATAAAATAAAAAAACCCTAGTATTCAAATGTAAAAACAATCCAAATGTCCATTCATAGATGAACAGATAAGCAAATCTTGGCACATCTGTATGACAGAATACTACTTAACAATAAGGAATAAACTATAATCATAACATGGATGAATCTCCAACTATTATGCTGAATGAATGAAGTCAGAACAAAACTATATTTTAAAATAAAATACATATTTTCCATTTACATAAAATTCTAGAAAACACAAAACTAATGTAGAGTACTGAAAGCAGATCTGTGGTTATCTGGGAATGGGGAAGAGGATTACATTATAAATAATACAAGCTAACATGTTCACTATCTTGACTGTGGATGGTTTCACACAGGTGTATGTACACATCAAAACTTACGAAATTGTGTACATGTGAGTACAGATTATTATACTTCACTATATCTCAGTAACGCTGGGGGAGGAAGGCTTACAGAGTTAAAACAATCCTCTGTTCCCTTAAACTGATACCCTATTCTTCCCATTTTATGTTTTTTTATTTTTACTACACAAACAGCTTTAACCATGTGAAATTGCAACTATTTTAATATTTTTACTATCCACAAACATTGTGGGAGCTCCTGTAGCATAGTGGCTAAGGCACTTGACTGCTAACCAGAAGGCTGGTGGTTCAAACCCACCAGTCACTCCTCGGAAGGAAGATGGGGCAATTTACTTCCATACTGATACTTCCTTGGAAACCCAAGGAGGGGTCGCTATGAGTTGGGTCCGACTTGACCACACATATACAACAAGCATTGTATAGTATTACATGTCAAGTTTTAAAATGTTATGAATGTGTTTCATCATCAATCTGGTTTTTCATTGTATTCACTTGAGTTTTGTGTATTACATGTACACTTACTCATTTTCAATTCCACTGTATGAGTAACTTTTTAAATACCAATCTATTATTTTGTTGATGGGTATTATTGTTAGGTGCCATAGAGTCAGTTCTGACTCACAGTGACCCTATGTACAATAGAACAAAATACCCCTGCGCCATCCTCACGATTATTGCTATGCTTGATCCCATTGTTGTAGCCACTGTGTCAAATCTATCTTGTTGACGGTCTTCCTCTTTTTCACTGACCCTCTACTTAATTAAGCATGATGCATTTCTCCAGGGACTGGTTCCTTCAGATAACGTGGCCAAAGTATAAGAGAGGAAGTCCTGCCATCCTCATTTCTAAGGCGAATTCTAAATGTACGTCATTCAATACAGATCTGTTTGTTCTTCTAGCGGTCCATGGTATATTAAATATTCTTTGCCAACACCATACTCAAATGCATCAATGCTTCTTCAGTCTTCCCTGTTCAGTGACCAGTTTCACATGCATATGAGGTGACTAAAAACATCATGGCTTGGGTCAGGTGCTCATTTCTTAAGGCTGACTATTTGGGAGTGAAATTATTATTGATAAGATAAATTACTTTGATGGATTTTCCACTGCTAGACCATGCATGTATTCTTAGGATGGATCCTACTTGTTTATAACTTAAAAAAAAAAAACAAAACACCACCTTGCCAATGAATCATCATATCTGTGATTCCAGACCTAGTCTTTTAGTTAGATCATTAGATTCAGTTCTCTGTAAGGTTGTTTTGGCTATAGGAATTTATCTTAGGGTGCTCTGATGGCACAGTCATTAAGTGCTCAGCTGCTAACCAAAAGATCAGCGATTCGAAACCACCAGTCATTCTGCAGGAGAAAGATGAGGCAATTGGCTTCTGTCAAGATTTACAGCTTTGGAAACCCTATGGGGTAGTTCTACTCTGTCCTACAGGGTCACTATGAGTTGGAATCGATTCAATGGCAGCAGGGTTGGATTAAATCTATCTTTAATTAGCAAATCTGAAACAGAATACCTCCACTGGTCACAATGGAGAGTAGGTTTCCATCATCATATATATTAACGGAGTAATTCAACATCTCAGCTGTGCCAAATGAGCCATATTCTTGGGCTTCTTTGTAGTTTCTCAATACAGTAGAATTACTCAAGTCTTCACCTTCATTTGAATTAATGCAGGCTCTGTTAATTGGAAATCAACAGTAAATATCAAAATTCATCAAATTTCTTACCTTTCTGAAGATCATATATAGTTTCTCTGTTATCTTATTATCCTATCTATTTTAACACAAAAAATACAATTAACTGCCTGGTTCTGATACATTTGTTTCACAAACTCACCAGTAAATATAAGTTAAGATTACTTATATATGATCCAGTACTTAACTGAAGTGGTACAAAGGACCGTGGGAACACTGTCCATCACAAAACCCTATGTAAAAAAGCACCTAACCACTTAAGAAGTTAGAACAAAAGCTTGGCCTAGGATAGCAGAATGGCTCAAGATGCTTTTGACACATAGTTGAAGTCTTACTTCCCACTGTTCTTTCAGTATTATTGGTTTCATGAATCCAACAGCTTATGAAGGCTCTTTGAAACTAGAAACTAGACAAACTATACCAAACTTTGGTCCCAGAGTTATAATAACTTTAGACAAACATGTAAAGTTTTTCTACATTGCTTTATGATTATCCTTGTCCTCTTTACCCATTTTATAAACTTTTTAAGTTATTAAATACATATTCCAAACACTTTAGTAGAAGATGGGTTAAAAACAAAATAAATTTAACAATATAAACAAAATCATAAAAGGAATGTATATCATTTAATTCGGTCAATATTATGTTTTTATCTGTCAGACCCCTGTGAACTTATTTTTTAAGATTCGAAGAACTGGGTTCTGACAAGCTGAATAAGTCAAATAAAATTGCTACAGTGAATAAAAGAAAGCCTACTACTATAGTATAGCTAGGGCATTTACTATAAACGTTGTTAGCTGTTGTAAAGTCAATTCTGACTCATGGTGACCCTATGTGTGCAGAGTATAACTGCCTTGTAGGATTTTCAAGGTTGTGACCTTGTGGAAGCAGATCTCTAGGCCTGTCATCCAAGCATCTCTGGGTGGGTTCAAACCATGAATATTTTGGTTAGTAGTAGCCATCTATGCCACCCAGGCACTAACAAACTACAAATTTAGAAAGAAGGATCCTGATGTAGTTTGTTTCTAATATACACTCCAATGTGTGATCAAAATAATTAAGGACATTGCAAAAGACATAAAAACCTAGCAAGGTCAACAATTGCTGTTGTTGTTCTTATGTGCCATCGAGTTGGACTCGACTCACAGCGACCCGTCCATGGGTTTCCAAGGTGGTATCACTACGGAAGTAGATTGCCCAACCTTCCTTCTGAGGAGTTGCTGGTGGGTTTGAACCACCAGCCTTCTGGTTAGCAGTCATATGCCTTAGGCACTACTCTACCAGAGCACCATTAGCAAGGTCTAGGAAACTGAAAACTGATGGGGAAAATAGCAAAAAGAAAATAAAATTAGTGTATAAAGGTTGAGATTATTAAGTAAAATGTATACTGCAAAATCCTCCAAATGTGCTGGAGAGAGTAACACATTTGGCTCTAAAATGTGTATAACTGGCCACCGTCCTTTATAGAAATCATGTAACCATACAGTCCTATCTCTTTACTATCTTCATTTCTCCATTTCCATCATCACTTTTTTTACCTAGGTCACTAACTTCTACTGCTTGGATGACTAGTGTCCTGTTGATGGTGGGCCCACTTGGCCTTCATATTGTACCTACAGTGATTTTAAGTTTGATCATCTCTGACTCCTGCTTACAACTTTCAGTTTCCTAACAGCTCAGGATAAAATTGAAACTCCCTAACAAAGTCCCGCATCATCAGACCTCAGTTGATCTCTCCCATCTCCTCCTCCCATTGTCCTCTGAACCTATTCCTCTTTTCAACCCTCTTTTCTACCCTTTGTCCTTAGCTAACTTATGCTGATCCTTTAAGTCACAATTTGACATCATTTCTAGAAAAGCTTTCTTGATACTTCCTAGTCCAGTCGGAATATTCCCAATACACATTCCACAGAGCAGCTTCTAAAGAGTAAACTTGGTGTAAAGAATGTATTCAACAAATACTTGTCAAATGATTAAAGAATTGATGCATCATCTTTAACAATATTCTGACAGTAAATACAATGACATACTTCACAGGCCAGCTTCTTATAACTCTCAACAAAATGAGTGACTTAATAACACAAGTCTAAATTATTTCTGACTTCACAAACTCTACAGATGGCAAATATGAATGTGGCACAAGGTTATTACTTTGTAAAGGTCTGGTTTGACTCTTACATACTTGGTTTCATATTAATGTCACGTATACCAAAACTCTGGGCACCCCTGAAGGATTAGATAAAAACATTTTTAAATGATGAAGATCTATAAAACACAGAGTTTACCTCCAGGTTTCACCATCATTCCATACCAAGCAGTCATATACAGGGCCAGGATCACTGTATTTTTTTTCAAAAGAATTTAGTAATTCCACTTGACTTTGAAGCTCTTCTTTGATTAGCTTATTTGCCTAAAAAAATTAGAAAGATATTAATATTAGTACATTTTGTGTTTCTGAAAAGATAAATTACAAACAAAGATACAACATGACCCAGCAGTATGACCATCTTACCCTAGGAAAAAAAATGCAAGAAATCTTTATTTTTATATCTATGTAATTCATAGTTCAATTTAATAAAGCAGATAATAATTAACATACATTTTAAAAATAGTATTTCCTTTCACTTGGTCTTTCATTCAGGCACTTGGCTCCACGTACCTTGGGAAAGATACTGTGCTGCGTGTTGAAGATATCATTTGGTCAAGACATGTATTAGTCACATACCTATAATTTGTATTATAGTTAAGTTCCAGGGTTAAGAAATGTCCAACTTACAGACAACTTCTACTTTAGAATGGACTGCCATAAAGCCTATTCTATTACAAATTTGAGTTAAATGTAACAGTTCATAACAACCAATGCACACACTACTTTATAACAATCATGAAAATACCATGGCTTCTTCAGTGGCTCATCGGCTTGACTGTCAGCCTTTTTAAGGTGAATCATGCTTCTGTTAACACTATGTTGAGTGTGTAACTTGGTATGTGTCTTAAATTTTTTTATTTACCTTTGAAAACATACCTCCAAAGCGTAAATTTGATCCAAGTGCTGGTGATGCATCCATCATAGAAAACAATCACGATTGAAATTAAAGTGGAAACAATAAAGTGATTGCAAATCAATCACTGGAAAGGGTTAGACTACAATTGGTCAATGATCAGAACAATTTTAAAGTATAGTGTGAATAATGGAACTCTGCCCTGAGGAAAGCTACAATTATTTAACAAGCAATTCAGTGATTTAATTAACTGAAATGGAAAGGCTACTGAAAATGTTAGATGATCAAAAGCAGTATAATATGCCAAATACCTTTATATTAGTGTTCCAATTTACCGACAAATTGGACTTAAAGATCTTGTTTGTAACCTAGGGACTCCTGTGTAACTAATTTCTAAAAGTAACTCTAAAATAAAATTGCTATAAAATGGGTTACAGACCTTTAGATTTCATATCAGGATCATTTTTATTTCCAATTTATTTGTTAAAAACCCAGATAATGATAAAAACCACAAGTCATCTTACTTTCTTTAGAATTTACTCAATTAAATACATACAAGGATTTAATATTATAAGTTAAAATTTACTTTGGCTTTCTAATTATGAATGTGAACAAATGCTTTAAAATAGATTCATGTACAAACTAAATAACAACTGACATTATCAACTGTTACCCCACTGAAACACTTAAAAATGTTGGTATTCAATAATTTGGTAAACCTTTCAAGCACATGTGAAGTTTCTTAAATAATTAAAGACAAATGTGAAAGGCTATAAATTCTAAAACCAAAATAAATAATGATACATTAAGCCATGTCAAAGACATTCAATTTTATTTTAAAAAATAAATTATACCTCTAGATTCACTGTGTTTACTGTATTTAGATCTAGAGCACAGGTTGACAAATCATGGCGCATCACACATATGCAGCCTATGGCATGGTTTTGTAAATGAAGTTTGCCTGGAATATAGCCACAACCATGTCTTATGTATTATCTATGGGTGCTTTATGCTATAAAGGTAGAGTTGAATAGCACTAACAAGATTGTTGAAAACATTTACTAACTGGTGCCAGAAAAAGTTAGCCAATCTGATCTAGAATATTAAATACTGTTCGATAATATGCTTCAAATTTAAGTTCAGTAATTAGCTGTGAAATCTTAATCAAGTTACTAATTTTCATGATAACCCTGAGACCATAAATAGAATAAAAGGTGATTATCTCATCCAGCGATCACCAAACTTCACTTGAATCAGAATCATTCAAAGGCCATTAAAAAGAAAGATACTATATCCTACTTTTAAAATCCGAATCCTAGGAGATAAAATCCAGAAATCTGAATTATTTTTTAAAGCTCCCTTGGTGCTTTGGAAACAGTCATTGGTATCAATTCCATAAACCAACTAGCATCTGGGAAGCAAGGAGTATAGCCTAATATTTTTTAAAATGAGAAGCATGTGACCCAATATGTTAACTGAAAAAAAGTATTTTGAAACTCTTTTAAAAAATATGTAATATTAACATACTTGTAGAATATATTAGATTGAATCCTGTAAAATTGAGGCTATTCAACCATTTTTATCTATAAAACCTGGCAATTTCATATATACCTAATATGTATGTATTAAGTTGTCCTACACTCACATAAATAGTACAAGTGAATAAAAACTTAATTTTCACATGTTCTAAAAATCTTAACTTATGATTCATTTTTATTTATTCAATGTCAACTATACTCATTATTAGAAACATACAATCACAAAAACACTTTTGGTATACAAAATATAATAAAAATGGATAATGAAGTCCAGATTCCTCCTTCTATAAAGTTAGCCATATATGTGTGTAGCACCTGAAATACTATATTTAATATGTCTAATAATAATGGCCTGACATAGAAAAGTATATGTTGTTGTTGTTGTTGTTATGTGCCGTCGAGTCGGCCCCGACTCATAGCGACCCCTCCTTGGGTTTCCGAGGCAGTATCACTACGGAAGTAGGATTGCCCAACCTTCCTTCCGAGGAGTGGCTGGTGGGTTTGAACCGCCAGCCTTCTGGTTAGCAGTCAAGTGCTTTAGCCACTATGCTACCAGAGCTCCTAGAAAAGTATATAGTTGTTAAAAAAAAAAAAAAAAGATCTATACATAGTTAAGTAAATAAACGCTCAGGAGCTCTGGTAGTGTAGTGCCTAAGTCATCTGACTGCTAACCAGAAGGCTGGTGGTTCAAACCCACCAGCCACTTCTCGGAAGGAAGATTGGGCAATCTACTTCTGTAGTGACACTGCCTCAAAAATCCAAGGAAGGCTTGCTAAGTGTTGGGTCTGACTTGACAGCACTTAACAACAACACAACAAAAGTTCTATTTTTATGATACAGTCCAACCCAAAAAAAAAAAAAAACCCCAAACTCACTGCCATCAAGTCAATTACGACTCATAGTGACCCCCCCCCCCTTTGAGTTTCCAAGGTGGTAAATCTTTACAGAAGTAGACTGCCCAGTCTTCCTTCCAAGGAGTAGCTGGTGAGTTTAGAACCACCCACCTTCAGGTTAGCAGTCAAATGTCTTAGGCACTATGTCACCAGAGCTCCTTATAATACAGCCCAGTGGTTCTCAATCCTAGCTGCACATTAACCAAAGCTCCTAGAGAGCTTTAGAAATTGCCTATATCTTCTGCAAGGTGTTTTATCATTAGGGGACAAGCAATGACAGCAAAAAAGCTTTTCATGTTATTCTAACATGCACCCAGGGTTGGAACCACTAATATAATTCCACGTTTGATTAAGGAAAGGTACATTCATGCATTAAAAGAAAAATCAGGAAAGATAAACAATGAGCTGCATCATCTCTGGGAAGTGGTATTATTGAGGTTTCACTTGCATTGTCCAAAGTTTCTACAACTACATGTTATTTTCATAATAGATAAAAACATTATTTTCATTTCACAAACTGATTCAAAAAACAATAGCAAGGATATAGAAAAATAGAACTATTACACACTTCTTGTGGAAATATGAATTAGTACAACCACTTTGTGATCAAACAAAAGACATAAAGAATATTCAAAATAGCATTATTCAAAAGCATTGAAAATTGCCAAAAACAAAGGTCAATTTAAAGAGCGGATAAACTGTGGTACATTCATACAATGAAATATTACATTAGCAGTAAAAGTGAACAACCTACTGCAACATTCCACAACATGGATTGAATTTGAACCAACTTTGAACAAAAGAAGGTACACATAAAAGTATACATAGTGATGATTCCATTTTATAAAATTCAAAGCAGGCAAAATCATTCTATGATATTTGAAGTCAGGATAGTGGTTGCCTTTGGTAAGGAGGAAGTAAGTAATGGTTAGGAAAGCCTAATGAAAAATTTCTGGGGTGATGCTCACCATATCTTTACACAAATAACACGCACATTGAACTGTCTTTTCCTTTGCCAACTGTGCCTTTCCCACAAGGTATCAACATGAGCATGCTATGCCAACTTTTCTTTACATAGTATACTGTGCTGACAATAATTCTCTAGGGGTGTGTGTATGTGTATGTGTGTGTGTGTGTGTGTGTGTGGCAGGCATAAAAACTTATAACATGCATTATTTGCATACAAATATAGTATATATAATTATATATTACATAAATATAGTATATATAATAGATATATTACACTCCTCGTAATCACCGTTTATAACTTATGTACATTTCGGGAAGTACATTAGATGTTAATTAAAGCAATTGGCTTTAGGATAAATAATAAAATTAGCAAAATTAACTAATCAGAATCTTAACTCTCTAAGAACTCTATGGTAATATTTACATAAAAACAATCAGCACGAACTTGAGAAGGGTTATTGTTGGCAGTATCAAACTCTTCCTGTTTTCTACAGGCTTCTGCAAGGGCCACTCTGTGAACAGGGTCCCAAATTTTTTCCTTCCGTTCTTTCTGCAAAGATAGAAAAACTGTCTTATAATTAGGTTAACAATATATTCAGGTATATCTAGACAATCATTTATATGTGGATCTAGTTATCAACTGTGATACAACACAATTTTCATATAAAATAACAAAAAAAAGAGGTAAAAAAGTACTTGACTGCTAACCAGAATGCTAGCGGTTCAAACCCACCAGCCACTCCTCGGAAGGAAGGCTGGGTAATCTACTTCCGTAGTGATACTGCCTTGGAGACCCAAGGAGGGGTCGCTATGAGTCGGGTCCAGCTTGATGGCACATAACAATAACAACAGTAAGTCACGTAATCAAGAAATTATTCAATTATTAAAAATTGACTGGTTAATTCATTGCATTGAGGTTTTAAGAGAAGTTGACTGAGATACAACCAAAATGCATTTTTATATAGTAGGAACTACTCACAGGAAGTAACAATAATCCTCCAATTTAAATCCCCCTTGTCTCCAAAGAATTATTAATATCATGTCAGATACATAACCAACTTCCTAGTCATTTAAAGTAAAAGGAAATATTGTATTCTGGGCCTTTACAAAATTGTAAATGCCTGAAGTCAAATGCATAAGAGGACAGGAATAAGACTACAGATGCGTTTTGATGGATACACAGGCTTCCCCAATTTCCATTTTCTCTCTAGGTTATCTTTTTACCATCCTCTTTGACTTGATAGGAAATTAGTCTTTTTGACTGAAATTTGTTTTACATTCAATTCCAGGGTCTTTAACCTATAGTGCTTTCCCAATGGAAGTCTGCTAGTGAAAGGAATCCTTTCTAGTAAATAATCTTTTCAACTGAGCTAAGGATGGTTCACCACAACGTACCCACTCTGTGTTTGCAGCATATTAACATATACCTTAACACAGTTGATCACATTTAATACAGTAAAACCAAAACCAAACTCACTGTAATCAACTTGACTCTGACTCACAGCAACCCCCACTGAGTTTCCAAAGCTGTGAATCTTTACAGAAGCAGACTGTCCCATCTTTCTTCCATGGGCTGGTTAGTGGGTTCAAATCAGCTAACCTTGTGGTTAGCAGCCAAATAAATGCCTTAACTGCTATATCACCAGAGCTCCTTATATTTAATATGCTACATAAAAATACTTTAGTACCCATATATGGTTTGGTCTGCAATTTTTAAACAAAATGTTGTTGTTGTTAGTTGCCACTGAGGCAGTTCAGACTCACAGAGACTTTATCTACAACAGAACAAAACACTGCCTGGACAGTCCTGCACCATCCTCACAATCATTGTTATGCTTCAGCCCATTATTGCAGCCACTATATCTATCTGCCTTGTTTAGAGTCTTCCTCTTTTTTTGCTAACTTTCTAATTTACTGAGAATGATATTCTTAAGTAACAGTCCTTTCTTATAACACCAAAGTATCAGAGACAAAGTCTCACCATTTTTACTTTAAGGAGTACGCCAGATGCACTTCTTTCAAGACAGATCTGTTTGTTCTGGCAGTCCATGGTATATTCAGTATTATTCGCCAACAACTTAATTCAAACCCATCAGTTCTTCTTTGGTCTTCCTTATTCATTGTCCAGCTTTCACAATCATATGAGGCTATTGAAAATACCACTATTTGGGTCAGGCACACAGCTTAGTCTTCAAAATAACACCTTTGCTATGTAACACTTTAAAGAGGTCTTTTGCAGCAGATTTGCCAAATTCAATACATCATTTGATTTCTTGATTGTGGCTTCCATGGAAGCTGATTGGGGACCCATGTAAAATGAATTCCTTGACAATTCAATCCTTTCTCCATTTACTATAAAGTTGCTGTGATAGTTAAGTTTGTGTGTCAACTTGGCTGGGCCTGGTTCAGTGACTGGGCAGCTGGATGTAGTATTCCCCATGATGAGACTGGTAATCAGGTCCATGGTGGAGTCAACTGTGAGCAGCTGAGTAGCTGCCCTAGGGATGTAGGCTGCTTCCTGTACATAATGGAAGCCTTGGGGAATGGTCTCTAGCTTATGGCACACTTGAACCCTTCATGTAGCCAAGTTATTCAGCAGCCTGCCAGGCTCTGCCTATGCTGGGACTTTCAATGGACTTGAATCAATGGCTTGCCATGTGGTTTAGTAACATCGGGACTGTGGCTTTTTACTTGTCAACCTTGGGCTTGTCAGTCTCAGCAGCCAGCAGCTGTCTGAATGAAGAAAAGCCTCTAGCTCCAGTGAGCCAGGAGCAGGAGGCAGAGCTAAAGCCCAAGGCTGAGGGGCTTTCACCCAGCCCCTAGAGCCTGGCACTTTGAACTCGGACTTAACACCTCCAAATTGTAAGAATAAACTCCTGTTTGTTCAAGCCATCCCATTTGTGGTATATTTCTTGTCAGAGCAGCACTTGGTAACCAAAACAGTTGCTTATTGGTCTAGTTGTGAGGATTTCTGTTTCTGCTGAGGTGTAATACACACTGGAGGCTGCAGTCTTCAATCTTCATCAGTAAGTGCTTCAAGTCCTCTTCGTGTTCAGCAAGCAAGAGTGTGTCATCTGATTATCATAGATTGTTAATGAGTTTTCTTCCAATCCTGATGCCATGTTCTTCTTCATATATTCCAGCTTCTTGGATGATCTGCTCAGCAAACAGACTGGAAAAGTATGCTGAAAGAATACTACCCTGATGCACATCTGTTCTGATTTTAAACCATGAAATATCCCTTAGTTCTGTTCAAACGACAGCCACCTGGTTTATATAAAGGTTCCTCCTAAGAACAATTAACTGTCCTGAAATTCCCATTCTTTCCAAAGTTATTTATAATTCTTTGCTTTCAGGCAAGATCCATCTGATACCAGCACTGACATCCCTCCTACCATGTCTTCTTCTGAATCTGGCTTGAATTTCTGGAAGTTCCCTGTAACCATTTTTGAATTATCTTCAGCTAAAATTTATATGCGTGTGATATTAACGATACTCTTCGATAATTTTCATATTCTGTTGGATCACCTTTCTTTGGAATGGGCACAAATTGGATCTCTTCCAGCCAACTGGCCAAGTAGCTGTCTTCCAAATTTCTTGGCATGGATGAGTAAGTGCCTCCAGCACTGCATCCATCTACTGAAATATCTCAATGGATATTCTGTCAATTCCTGGAGCCTTGCTTTTCGCAAATTCCTTCAGCGTAGCTTCGACTTCTTCCTTCACCATCATTGGTTCTAGATCATATGCTACCTCCTGAAATAGTGGAACACTGACCAGTTCTTTTTGATACAGTGACTCTGTATATTCCTTCCACTTTTCTTTCGATGCTTCCTGCATCATTCATTATTTTGCCCATTAAAAAAAAAAAAAAATCATTGCCATTGAGTCAATTCGATTCACAGTGACCCCTTCCTTGGGTTTTCGAGGCTGTATCTTTAAAGAAGTAGACTGCCCAATCTTCCTTTTGGGGAGTGGCTGGTGGGTCTGAACCACCAGCCTTCTGGTTAGCAGTCAAATCCCTTAGGCACTATGCCACCAGAGCTGCCATTCCCAGCACAGTAGACCATATTACTGATTGAAAATTGCTAATACCAATCCATTTTGGCTCACTTGGTGTAATGGCTAAGGCATTTGACTGATAACCAGAAGGCTGGTGGTTCAAACCCACCAGCCACTCCTTGGACAGACGACTGGGCAACCTACTTCCACAGAGATACTGCCTTGAAAACCCAAAAAGGGGTCGCTATGAGTTGGATTTGACTCGAAGAGAGTGAGGTTTTTTTGTTTTAACGCGCAGAAATCAATCTATATGCATTCCACTTCATTTTTGATGACATCTAATTATCCTACATTCATACTGTGTACATTCCACACTCCAGTCATTAATGAATGTTTAAAGTGGTTTATTCTCATTTTGAGTAATGCCACATCAGCAAACGAAGGTTCTAAAAGCTTTACTACATCCATGTCATTAAGGTTGCCTCTACTTAGAGGAGGCAGCTCTTTCCCAGTTGTATCTTGAATGCCTTCCAATATGAAGGTCTCCTCTTCTAGCACTGTATCAGACAGTATTTCACTGCCATTCATAAGATTTTGGGTGGTCAATTCTTTCAGAAGGAGACAGCCACATCCTTCTTCCTAGTCTGTCTTAAGTCTAAAAACTTTGCTGAAACCTGTCTACCATGGGTGACCCTGCTGGTATTTGAAATACTGGTGACAAAGCTTCCAGCATCAGAGCAACATGCAAGCCACCACAGAATGACAAATTGACAGGTGAGTGGTACAAAACAAAATTATCTAATAAAAGCAATGTAAATTAATGTTTTGTAAAAATTTTAGCAGGCAAAAACTGAAATTTAAATCTGACAAATAAGGGTAGGTTTTATATACATATATAATATACTAAGTAATATGCATGGTTCACAGACCCCTGGGGAAGCAAGTAACACTGTAATTAGATGGAAGAGCCCATACATTTGACCCAGGAAGCTCATTTTCAAGGATTACATTTTGCTTTACAGTTTAAACCCTGATTTATATCAGCCACCAGTGTTATGGCAATATTCTAAAGCGGCCGTTTCCTATACAGTAGCCATTAGCCATGTTTTTATTTAAACTTAAATTTTAAAACATCAAATAAAATGAAAATTTCAATTGCTGGGTCACAATAGCCATTTCAAGTTTTCAGTGCTACTTGTCATTAGTGGCTACCATACTGGATAAATAGACATAGAACATTTTCCACTATCACAGAAAACTAACTGTATTGAATTTCTTCTAAAGCATACTCCATATCACTCAGTTTACAATTCTTATTTCCTTGATGATATATCTGTGTTTCCTATACTTCAGCTGTTTTGGGTCTCAATAACCCTTTCTTTAATACTGAATGATGAAATCTTGGGATCAAGAAGACTAGTTAAACAGCAAGTAAAATGGGGAAAATCATCACAGAAACTACAGAACAAAAAAGGGGGAGATTGGGCGAACCATCTTTAACCCTTCTGGAGTAATGAAATCCTTTAAAAATTCAATGGAAGTTATATGTTATCTCCCAGAAAAATACAAATACACAAAAACTTTGAATGCAATTTCAGTTGATTCAGATTCTCTAAACTTACCCATGCATCTACGGTTAAAGAATCACTATTTTAAGTGGATAGTATTCAACTTATCAGAATTTTTCTTTAAACAGTCACTGCTACTTAAAAGTCCACAAAATAAAAAAGAGTGAAGAGATGTCCAAATTAGAACTGACTCACTGATAGTACCCAACAACAGGAATAAAATTTGAAGAAGATATGTAAGTCATCGATAAGTTGTACATTACCTGCATCCTTTCTTTGAGAGCCTTTGGATAGAAGTCATAGCCATTTTTTATGCCAATATGATATTTGCCTGAGGGATTTGTCCAGCTTGCTGGAATCTATTTAAAAAAAAATTTAAATTGGTCATTCACTAAATACTTTGCAGTTCCAATAGCAGACTACTAAGAAAAGTATTTCACTTCTACTTTAATGGCTCAACTTGGATAAACAGGCTCACACTTGGGCACTATTTTTAGTATTGCAAATAGTCAGTGAGTAGTATAGTGTGTAAGGCATTTGACTGCTAACCAGAAGGCTGGCAGTTCAAACCCACCAGGTACTTCATGGAAGGAAGATTGGGCAATCTACTTCTGTAAAGATTTACCACCTCAGAAACCCAAAGGGGGTCACTATGAGTTGGAATCAACTAGATGGCAGTGAGTTTGGTTTTTTGGTTTATGGCCTATTTTTCTCATATTCTTAAATAAGGTAGTTCGACTAGAGTAGTATCTTTCATATAAAACCACTAAGATCTTTAGCTCTTAAGCATCAATGAATCCTCATCTTCCCTTTAACCACTCTAAAAAATGAAAAAACCAAACCACTCTCATTGAGTCAATTCTTGCCCATAGTGACCCTAAAAGAGATCAATTTCCTAAATATGTAATTAGAGGAATGCAAATTAAACCACAATGAGATACCCCTAGATTTCCAGCAAATGGAATAAATTAAAGTCTGAAAATATCAAGTGTTAAGGTACTACAACACTGCTATATATTTTAATACAAACACTTTGAAAAATTGTCTAATATCACCTAAAAAGTTATATATCCATGACTCAGCAATTCTATTCCCAATTATATGGACACACACGTATATCCATGTGCACAAGATAGATGTACAAGAATGTTTCTGAAGAATTGCTGATTATCCCATATTAGAAACAACTCAATGGTTCATAAGCAGCAAACCAGACGGAGAGTACTATATACAGAACATGGCATGTTACACAGCAATGAAACAGAACAAATTATTGCTACATGCAACAATATGGATGAACCTCATGGATTTCATAAACCACACTGAATGGAAGACCCAAACTGAAAAACCAAACTCACTGCCATCGAGTCAACTCCGACTTACAGCCACCTCCACTGGGTTTCCAAGGCTGTAAATCTTTATTGAAGCAGACTGCCTCATCTTTCTTCCACAGAGCAGCTGGTGGGTTCGAATCACCAACCTCTGGTTAGCAACCAAATGCCTTAACTACTACACCACCAGAGCTTCTTGGAAGATTCCCAAAATGATACCTAAATAAAGTCATTCACACAAAGTTCAAAAACAGACAGAACTAAACAAGACACTTTACATATCCACACAGACACAGTAAAACTAAAGGAAAGCAAAGAAATGATTATCACAAAAATCAATATAGCACTGTGATCTAGAAGAATACAGGAGCAGATAGGGTGCTATTCCTTGATCTGTGTGGTAAAACACAGTGATGTTCAACTTCATTATTCATTAAATTTGTACATATGTTTTATACACTTTTCTTTGTGAATGTATATTTGACACAATTTTTTTTTATACTTCTATTCCTTCTACCTGCTCACAGAAGTGCCACAAATAACTGATTACTAGTTTTGCAATAAGGCTTAGGAATATCACCCTTACAGAATGAGACTACTGTAGTGTCTAAAGGACCTCACCAGCAGTTGATCTAAAACTGGAAGTAGAGTAAGGCATTAACCATTAGCAGTTTCTATGATATTTGGACATTTATTTTAGCACTGTTAAGCCAAAGAAACATGAGGACTTTACTGGATTGCTTTCTGAAAATTACAAACAAAAGGATTTGGATGTTCAATCAGCCAGAAGGAGCAATTAATAAATTAATAAATTAACTTCTGCCTCCCCAACCTACTGTCCAAATTGGTCTAACCAGGCACTGTCCCTTAAACCAGAAAGAAGGTAGGATGTCAACTTTCTGGAGAAGTTAGTATAGCAGAGGAGAGAGATGATACATACTGAAGAGTCTGCATGAAACCATACTGCTCACCACAAATACTGATAGCCAGGGTTATTTCCCACTCTTCTCCCTAAATCCCAGGCAAAACGTGTTAAAGTTCTCTGGAGTTAACTGACAATCCCAACAGAAAAAATATAGCATATACTGATAGTCTGAGAACCCCAAAAAAGAAACTGCTATATTAACACCCTACAGTGAAGCATACCACAGTTCAACCTCTTACAAGTGGAAAGAGTATCCAATTACCTCTTTTGTGCCTGACTCAATAAGAACAAGCCAGGGATGAATAGATCCCTGAAGAAAAGTTCTAAAATAAAAAGCAGAGAATGAAAGAGGAAACGAAGAAGGGGGAAGGAAGAGCAGAAAGAAATGGGAAGGAAGAGGAGAGAAATGAGAGCAGGAGAAAAGGGAAGAAGCAGAAGAGAGCAAGGAAAAAGAATAGGAAGAAGAGGAAGGTCAATAAAAAGAAGGGAAAAAGATGAAGATAAAACTAAATGAAAAGAACTGAAGAGAAAAATTAAAACAACAATTAATAATCTCAGATATAAAATGCTGCATACAGGATATAAAAAATATGCGATGAGAGAATATGAAGGAGCTTTTTGCAGTTAAACAGGCAAAGTTTAAAAAAGCACTACAAGGGTTATAAGATAATATTGAGGCAATCTCAGAAATCTCTCAGTGGGAAAAAGGGAATGAA
This sequence comes from Orycteropus afer afer, assembly GCF_000298275.1. Taxonomy (NCBI): domain Eukaryota; kingdom Metazoa; phylum Chordata; class Mammalia; order Tubulidentata; family Orycteropodidae; genus Orycteropus; species Orycteropus afer. The sequence goes on along the minus strand of NW_006922004.1, from coordinate 2,370,587 downwards.
AGTATAAAAGACAAGAGAGAGGATCAATTCAAGAGGTCCAATTTCTGATTAACAGGTAAAATAACCATAAAAACAGTAGTGAGGAGAGGAAACTATACAAGAGATAAGGCAGGAAAACTTCTCAGCAGGAACAGACCTGAGAGCTAAATTTTCTTCTTCCACATTATTATTACTAAAGTCTAAAACTAGAAGGAAAAAAAAAAAAAACCTCAAGAAAAAAAAGTCAAACTTTTCAGTTCTTTTCAGAACAGAAAAACAAACTTACTGCCAGCCACTGAGTTGATTCAAACTCATAGCAAATCCCTTTGGGTTTCTGAGGCAGTGAATCTTTACAGAAGTAGACTGCCCCATCTACCTTCTGCGGAGTGGCTGGGGGTTTCAACCACCAACCTTCTGGTTGGCAGTCAATAGCTTAGGCACAGCGCCACCAAGGCTCCTTAAATAAAAAGTATCACCATATTATTTAAAAATTTGAAAATAACTGAATACATCAAAGCCTTCTTTTGGTTGAATGTGAATAGAAAGTGAAGATGGGGGTTAGGAGAGCAGGGGACACAGCTTTTCTTGTTAGAAATCTTCTAAGAGTATTTATACTTTTAAAATTAAAATTAAAAAGTCTCACCATATTGACAGGCTTAAAAATAGATCTAAAGAAGGATGTCACCAATATCAGAAAAGATAAGTATCCATTTCTATCTTTAAGCAATAGTCATATCATCAATTCATAAGGTTTATCTAAAACACGAGTCACTACAGCTATTTAGAAATAAATGACTACACTCAAACTCACTGCTGTCAAGATGGTTTTGACTTATAGCGACCCTTCCTTGGGTTTCCCAGGCAGTATCTCTATGGCAGTAGATTGCTCAATCTTCACTCTGAGGAGTGGCTGGTGGGTTATGAACTGCCAGCCATCTGGTTAGCAGTCAAATGCCTTTTACATGGTTATGTATCTGTCTGAAGGACCCCTGGTGGTGCAATGATTAAGCACTCGACTGATAAAAGGTCAGTGGTTTAGGTTTAAACCTGCTACCTGCTCCATGGGAGAAAGATGTGGCATTAAGATGTGTCAGTTTGCTTCTGTAAAGATTTACAACCTTGGAAACCCTACAGAGCAATTCTAATCTACGCTTCAGAGTACCTACTGAGTCAGAATTGATTCTGAGACAATGGGCTTGGGTTTTTTGGTGTAAATTTGTCTGACTAACTAGGAATGTTCTCCAGTCCCAGAGGAATGTAACCTACAAGAATTTCAAGTATTTATTTGCTCAAGAAATCTACCACAACTCAAAATGGGAAGAAACAGCTGCAAACATCCATTAATAATCGGAACAAGGAATGTATGAAGTATGAATCTAGGAAAATTGGAAGCTGTCAAAAATGAAATAGAATACATAAAGATTGATATCCTAGGCATTAGTGAGATGAAATGGACTGGTTTTACCCATTCTGAATCAGACAACCAGATGATCTACTATGTCAGGCATGACAAATTGAAGAGGAATGGTGTGACATTCATCATCACAAAGAACGTTTCAAGATCCATCTGTACAATGTTGTCAGTGATAGGATAATATCCTTATGCCTACAAAGAAGACCAGTTATTACTACTATTATTCAAATTTATGCAGCAACCACCCAATCCAAAGACAAGGAAATTGAAGATTTTTACCAACTTTTGCAGTCTGAAATTGACCAAACATGCAATCAAGATGTGCTGATTATCACTGGTGAGTGGAATGCAAAAATTGGAAACAAAGAAGAATCCCCGGTAGTTGGAAAATATGGCCATGGTGATAGAAATAACTCTGGAGGTTGCATGACAGAGTTTTGCAAGACCAATGACTTATTCATTGCAAATACTTTTTTCTTTCTTTTTAAAGTACATTTTATTGAAATATAATTTATGTACAGTGAAATACACAAAACTAAAGTGACAGGGGTTGATGCTTTTTTTTTTTTTTTTGGTGCAGTGTTCCCTCCTTCCTGCCCCTCCCAACTCTGGTAACTAACAAAGAAAGTTTCCTTTCATATATAAACCTTCCCTTGAGATTTTAAGTAACGAACTAATATTGTATTTCTCCTTCTGTGATTGATTCACTTCACTCAGCTTAATGTCCTCCACATTTTGGTCATCCACGTTTTGTGGTGTTTTGCAGATTCTACATTATTCTTTAACGTTACAGACTATTGCATTGTGTGCATGTACTATAGTTTGGTTATCCATTCTTCTGTTGATGGGCACCAGGCTGTTTCCATTTTTTTGCTATTGTAAATGGTGCTGCAATGAACATGAGTGCGCATATATCTGTTCTTGTCCTGGCTCTCACTTCTTACTGGTTGTCCTTTGTAAGTAACTTTTTATTTTTCCCGTGCTGCTTTCAGGATTCTTTGTCTTTGGTTCTGATGAGTTTGATGATAATATGCCTTGGTGATTTTCTATCCTGTTTGGGGTTCGTTGGACTTCCTGAATGGATATCTTCTCATCTTTCCTCAGTATCAGGGAAGTTCTCTTCCAATAAATCCTGGACAATTCTCTCATTAGTTTTATTTTCCTCTTCCTGTTCTGGAACTCCAATGACACATAGGTTATTTCTTTTGATGGTATCCCACGTGATCCTTATGCTTTCTTCATTTTGTTTTGATTTTTTTTCTGATTGATCCCTTTCCAAATAAGTATTCAGGTATATTTCAATCTCATTAATTCTGTCTTCCGTTATATCATTTCTACTCCTTAGCCCTTTCAATCTGTTATCTATTTCTGACAATTTAGTATTAATCTTCTGGATTTCTATCTGTAGATTTAGAATCATTTCTAATTTTTCACTATTTTGTTATTTTGTTCTTGTACTTTCTTGCAAAATTCTTCTAGGGATCTTTCTGTGTTTTCCTTGATCTGTTTCTCAATCCTTTGAAGATACCTAAATATAATTACTTTGAATTCCTTATCAGGGAATCTCCAATGCTGTTTCTTCCTCAGGGATGTGTTCTGGGTCTGTATCCTGCTCCCTTGTTTCTACCACTTTATCTTGTTTCTTTGTGTAGACTGTGATGGTCTGTTGTCTCCAAGACATTGTGATATTGTTGTATTAGATCTCTGTTAACTGTTTGCGAAGAGCAACTAAAGGTGAGTCAGGCTCTTCTTGATGGTTATTTATTGTAGGCCCGTTGGTGGAGGAGGAGGTGATGACTCTCACTCAGTAAGTAAAGCTGTAGGAGGTGTGGGTGTAGTTATGTCGTATGGGGACTTTCACTGTCTCCCACTCAGTTAGACAACAATAACAATTGAATAACCATCAAAAAAGTAAAAGCAAATGGACAAAAACACACCGTGTAATCACACAGGAACAGTGACCAAAAAAGAGAAAACGGAAAAACAAAACAAAACAAAAAACATCGCAGTATCTGGGGAAAGGACAGTAAGAGAAAAAAGCAGAGAGGGAGAATAATGAAGGAAAAAAATGGGGAAAATGCAAAAAGTAAAACAAGGAATGGGGTACCCACAAGAAAGAAAAAGAAAAAATTGGAACCAGGAACAGGGAAAAGAAAAAAAGCTGAAAACTAGAACCTGGGAAGGGAAGAATAAAGAATGGTAATAAAAAGGACAAAAGTAGTAATAATAGTAGTAGTTTTAAAACAGACAAAAACAAACAAACTAAAAAAAAGAAAAACAAAATCTGGACAGGGCAGGGCAGGGCACCCAGGTTCCATGGGTGCACACAGACTGGGATGGAATTCCTGCCAGCCTAGAAGGTGGGTGGGAGTGAGGGATGGCCACACCTGAGGGATGGCCACACCTCTGTTCATGAAGAGGGTGTGGGGTACAAGATTAACAAGGGGAATGTCACACCATTCTAGTAGTCCGTGCATCCAGGATGTCTTTGTGGTTCCCAGCAAGTGGAGCCTGTTCTTAAGTCCCTGGAATCTGGGAGAATGCTGTCACTTTAAACATCCAAAATGGTCAAGCCACTTGTAAACACTCAAAATGGCTGTTCCCTCCAGACAGGCAAAAGTCCACAGCTCAGCCCACTTTTCTCTTCTCTGCTTCCCTTTTTATTCCCCAGCCACCAGGGCAGTCCTCCGAGCCATCCATGGCTAGCAGAGCTGATTTTTAGGTTAATTCTTAGGTCCTGCCACCACTTGCCAATATTCAAGCTGTCTGTGCCATCAGGATCATTGCCAGATTGCAGCTCTGTATGTCTCCTTTTTTTTTATTTTCATGAAAATTCTTCTGCTAGTTAGAGTTTAGTCCACTTCTATATCCTTCCCCTTCAAAGCTCAGGGGTCCAGGACTATCTTCTGTATCTGTGTTAATTAGTTCCACTTTTCTTTGTTGAAGAGGGTTTGTGCAGTCTTTCTGCCTATTCCACCATCTTAGTGGAACTTCCGGGCTTTCACTTCTTTAGGATATATACTTAGTAATGGTATTGCTGAGTCAAATGGTATCTCTAATTCCAGCTTTTTAAGGAATCACCATACTGCTTTCCACAGTGGTTGTATCATTTGACAGTTCCACCAGTGTATGAGAGTCCCAATCTTTCCACATCCTCACCAGCATGTTATTTCATCTTGTTGAACCTTGCCATTAGTGCTGGGATGAGATGGTATCTGTTCTGGTTACCTAGTGCCACTCTGACAGGAATATACCACAAGTAGAATGGCTTGAACAAACAGAAGTTTATTCTCTTACAGTTCGGGAGGCTACATGTCCGAGTTCAAAGTGCCAGGCTCTAGGGGCTGTGTGATAGCCCATCGACTTTGGGCTTCAGCTCTGCCTCTTGCTCCTGGCCCACTAAAGCCAGAGGCGGACAAATAAAATGGCACAGTCCCGATGTTACCAAACCACATGGAAGGCCATTAATTCAAGTCCACTGAAAGTCCCAAAGCTGGCAGAGCATGGCAGGCTGCTGAACAATGAGATGGCTACATGCGGGGTTCAAGCATGCCATAGGCTACAGACCATTCCCAAAGCTGTTTCTTATATACAGGAAGCAGACCACATCCCTAAAGCAGCTAGCTACTCAGCTCCTTGTGTTAGATATCCCACCATGGAGTTGATTCCCAGTCTCATCATGGGGAATAACCACCACCAGCTGCCCAGCGACTTAGCCAGGCCCCAGCCAAGGTGACACACAAACTTAACCACCACAGTATCTAATCCACTGTTGTTTTGATTTGCATCTTTCTGATGGCTAATGATTGTGAACATTTCTTCATGTATTTGCTGGCCACCTGAATATCCTCTTTGGTGAAGTGTCCATTCATGTCTTCTGTCCATTTTTTAACTGGATTGTTAATCATTTTGTTGTTGAGGTGTTGGAGTTTTCTGTAAATTTTAGAGGTAAGTTCCTTGTCAGATATGTTGTTGCCAAATATTTTTCTCCCTATCAGTATGCTCTCTTTTTACTTGTTTGGCAGTGTAATTATCAACAAGTATGAATTTGTTGCTGTCATTTCGTTATGTGTCTTTTTGTGGTGTTGCTGATTTATTTCATATAATTTTCTATGATGAGCTCATTTTGTTTATGGATTGTATTATCACTTCCTTCTTTGCTACTGTTTTAGTATTTGCTAAATATTTGTGCTGGTCCTCTTTTTTATTTTAATGTGAAGGTTTATCATTTTTCTTCGAGGTTACCCCCTGTGATTTAAAATTTTCTTCCCAAGTTTAGAACAGTCTGTTCTATCTTGCAGTTGTCTTAATTTCCCTACAATTTAGAAGTTCGGTAACCATGCAATTTTTTCCCTCCTTTTATTGTGTAGTCATTCTCATTTGTCCATTGATGTCTCTGGTTCCATGTTTTACTCTTGTAGGCTTATTTACTTTGGATACTTCCATAACTGGATTGGTTTCTGGGTTATGTCATCATGTGTGTTAATGGTCGGTTGTTGTTTGCTGTTGCTGGTTCTCTGTCCAACGAACTTCCTTTAGCATCACTTGTAAGGCTGGTCTGGTTTTAACAAATTCCCTTTGTTTCTGCTTATCTGGAAATGTGCTAATTTCACCATCATATTTAAGGGACAATTTTGCTGGGTATATAATTCTTGGTTGGAAATTCTTTTATCTAGAGTTTTATATACACCATCCCATTGCCTTCTTACCTGAATGGTTTCTGCTGAGAAATCAGAGCTTAGTCTTATTGGTTGCCCCTTGTAGTAACTTTTTGTTTTTCACATGCTGCTTTCAGGATTCTTCCTTTGTCTTTGGTTTTGGTGAGTTTAATGATGATATGTCTTGGTGATTTTTTTGGGGGGGTCTATCCTCTTTGGGGTTCATTGGATTTCTTGAATGGATATATTCTCATCTTTCATCATACCAGGAAAATTCCCTTTCAACAAATCTTTGACCATTTTCTTTGCGGTCTTATTTCTCTCTTCCTGTTCTAGAATTCCAATTACACATAGATTATTCCTTTTGATGGTATCCCACATGAACCTTAGGCTTTCTTCAGTTTGTTTTGATCTTTTTTCTGACCCCTTTCTAAAGTAGTCTTCAGGTATTTGTCTTCAATCTCACTAATTCTGTCTTCCATTGATTCAATTCTACTCCTCTGCCTATTCAATGTGTTATCTATTTCTGAAAATTTAGTATTAATCTTCTGGAATTCTATTTGTAGATTTTGTATCATTTCTAATTGTCCATTTATTTTGTCATTTTGTTCCTGTATTGTCTTTTGAAATTGTTCTAGAGTTTTCTCTGTGTTTTTCTCAATTTTATCAGTGTTTTCCTTGATCTGCCTTTCCATCCACTGAAGGTACCTGTGGTAGTTAAGTCTGTGTGTCAACTCGTCCGGGCCTGGTTGAGTGCCTGGGCAGCTGGATGAAGTATTCCCCATGATGAGACTGGTAATCAACTCCATGATGGCATCTAGTGTGAGCAGATGAGTTGCCGCCTTAGGATGTGGTCTGTTTCCTGTATATAAGGAGAAGCCCTGGGGAACGGTCTCTAGCTTATGGCATGCTTGAACCCTTCATGTAGCCAAGTCATTCAGCAGCCTGCCATGCTCTGCCAATCCTGGGACTTACAATGGATGTGAATCAATGGCCTGCCATGTGGTTTCGTAACATCGGACTGTGCCTTTTTACTTGTCAATCTTAGGCTTGTCAATCTCAGCCAGCAGTTGTCTGAGTGAAGAAAAGCCTCTAGCTTCAGTGGGCCAGGAGCAGGAGGCAGAGCTGAAGCGCAAGGTTGAGGGGCTTTCCCTCAGCCCCTAGAGCCTGGCACTTTGAACTCAGACTTAAAGCCCCCAAACTGTAAGAGAATAAATTCCTGTTTGTTTAAGCCATCCCATTTGTAGTATATTCTTGTCAGAGCAGGAACAGGTAACCAAAAACAGTATCCAAATAATAATTCTTTTGAATTCCTTATCAGGGTGTTCTCCAATGCAGCTTCCTCCTCAGGGATGTGTTCTGGGTTTATATCCTGGTCCCTTGTTTCTTTTGCTTTATCTTACTTCTTTGGGTGGACCGTGATGCTTTGTTGTCTCCGAGACATTGTGACGTTTTTGTGTTCATATTTGTTTGGTGATTGTATGCTAGAGTCACTTGCCCATGATTTTTGTTTTCTCTGGATGTTATCTACGGAAGCAGGGTACTGTGCTCTTCTATTTGCTAGCTGGCAGCACTTACACACTCACCACCTGTCTCCCTTCCGGCTGCCAGCCTCCTGTATGTCCCTGCCACCTTTGGAAAACAGAGTCTATTCTTAGATCCCTGGAATCCGAATGAGAATGCCGTCACTTTAAATATCCAAAATAGCTACCACTTATAAACATTCAAAATGGCTGCTCCTTCAGTCACTTTAAATATCCAAAATGGCTACTGCTTATAAACAATCAAAATGGCTGTGCCCTCCAGACAGCCAAAAGTCCACAGCTAAGGTTCTTTCCTTCCTTGCTGTTTCCTTCCTAGTCATAAGAGACCAGCATAGTCGTCCCTGAAGTCCTTAGTGACCAGGGCTGACCTTTAGCAGTTGGAAATATTCAGGCTGTTGGTGCCATCAGAGTAGCTTACAGTCTGTAGCTCCTTCCATCTCTGTACTCACTCCTTTCAGTCAGGTTTTTCCACTAGTTGGTGCCTAATCCATTTATGTATACTTCCTTTCAAAGCTCATGGCTCCACAATTATCTTCTGTACCTCTCTCAACTGGTTTTTCTTTCTTTGTTGTAGAGTGTCTATGTAGCCTGTCTGCATATTCCACCACCTTACCAGAAGTCCTCATTGTAAATACATTTCTTCAACAACACAAATGGCAGCTGCACATGTGGACTTCAACAGATAGAGTACACAGGAATCAGATCGACTACATCTGTGGAAAAGAAGCGATGGAGAAGCTCACTATCTTCAGCCAAAATAAGGCCAAGAACTAACTATGGAACTGACCATCAATTGCTTATATGCCAAGTTCAAGATGAAGCTGAAGACAATTAAAACAAGTCCATGAGAGCCAAAATATAAGCTTGATTATTTCCTTCCTGAATTTAGAGACCATCTAAAAAACAGATTTGATGCACTGAACACCAATGACCGAAAACCGGAGGAACTGTGGGATGACATCAAGAACATCATCCGTGAAGAAAGCAAAAGGTCATTAAAAAGACAGGAAAGGAAGAAAAGACAAAAATAGATGTCAGCAGAGACTCTGAAACTTGCCCTTGAACAGAGAGTAGCTAAAATAAATGAAGAAATGACAAGACAAAAGAGCTTAACAGAAGCTTTCAAAGAGCATCTCGAGAAGACAAAGTTAATTATTATAATGAAATGTGCAAAGACCTAGAGCTAGAAAACCAAAAGGGAAGAACACACTCTGCATTTCTCAAGCTGAAAGAACTTAAGAAAAAAATTCTATCCTGAAATTGCAACACTGAAAGATTCTACAGGCAAAATATTGAATGATGCAGGAAACATCAAAAGAAGATGGAAGGAATATACAGAGACACTGTACCAAAACAACTGGTCAGTGTTCATCTTTTCAGGAGGTGGCATGTGATCAAGAACCAATGGTATTGAAGGAAGAAGTCAAAGCTGCACTGAAGGACTTGGCAAAGAGCAAGGCTCAAGGAATTGATGGAATAACCATAGAGATGTTTCAACAAACGGATGCCATGCTGGAGGCACTCATTTGGCTATGCCAAGAGATTTGGAATACAGCTACCTGGCCAACTGACTGAAGAGATCCATATATGTACCCATTCCAAAGAAAAGTAATCCCACAGAATATGGAAACTATCTAACAATATCATTAATATCGCATACAAGCAAAATCTTACTGAAGATAATTCAAAAATGGTTGCAGCAATATATTGACAGAGAATTTCCAGAAATGCAAGCTGGATTCAGAAGAGGATGTGGAACAAGGGGTATCATTGCTGATGTCAGATGGATCTTGACTGAAAGCAAAAAATAACAGAAAGATGTTTACCTGTGTTTTACTGACTATGCAAAGGCATTTGATTGTGTGGATCATAATAAATTATGGATAACATTGAAAAGAACAGGAATTCCAGAACATTTGATTGTGCTCATAAGGAATCTATACATAGACCAGGAGGCTGTTGTTCAAATAGAACAAAGGGATACTGTATGGTTTAAAATCAGGAAGGGAGTGTATTAGGGTTGTATCCTTTCACCATACTTATTCAATCTGTATGCTGAACAATAATCTGAGAAGCGGGACTATACGAAGAAGAATGTGGCATCAGGATTAGAGGAAGACTCATTAACAATCTGTAATATGCAGATAACACAACTTTGCTTGCTTAAAGTGAGGATGACCTGAACTACTTACTGATGAAGATTAAAGACTATAGTCTTCAGTATGAATTAAAACTCAACATAAAGAACACAAAAATTCTCACAACTGGACCAATAACCACCATCACGATAAATGGAGAAAAGATTGAAGTTGTCAAAAACTTATTACTTGGCTCCAGAATCAACACCAATGGAAGCAGCAGTCAAAACATCAGGCAACGTACTGGGCAAATCTGCTACAAAAGACCTCTTTCAAGTGCTGAAGAGCAGAGATGTGTCCTTAAAAAATAAGATGCATCTAACCCAGGCCTAAGGAGCTCTGGTAGCATAGTGCCTAAAGCACTTGACTACTAACCAGAAGGCTGGCGGTTCAAACCCACCAGCCACTCCGCGGACAGAAAGTTGGACAATCTACTTCCATAGTGATACTGCCTCGGAAACCCAAGGAGGGGTCACTATAAGTCAGGTCCAACTTGGTGACACATAACAACAACACTAACAACCCACACCTTGGTATTTTCAATCACCTCATATGCATATGAGAGCTGGACAATAAACAAGGAAGATCAAAGAAGAGTTGATGCTTTTGAGTTGTGATGCTGGCGAAGAATATTCAAAGGACTGTGGACTGACAAAAGAATTAACAAATCTGTCCTGAAAGAACTGCAGCCAGAATGCTCGCTGGAAGTGAGAATGGTCAGCCTTTGTCTCATTTACTTTGCTCATGCTGTCAGAAATGACCATTCCCTGGAGAAGGGTATTATGCTTGGTAAAGTAGAGGGTCAGCGAAGAAGAAGAAGAAGAAGGCGGCCCTCAACGAGATGGACTGACATAGTGGGTACAATGATGGGCTCTGGTATAGCAAGGACTGTGAGGCTGGAACAGGACCAGGTAGTGTTCCATTCTGTTGTATGTAGGGTTGCTATGAGTTGGAGATGACCTGACAGCACCTGACAACAACATCTGAAACATACTCAAAATAATAGGATGACTAGGAAAAGACAGGTAAAAATGTAGAATAATTCAGATGTAAAAAAAAAACTAATTTCCCTGAAGATCACAACTTTTTAAAAAGCAATGGAAAAATGAAGCAGTTTGTTGTACTAAGCAAACTCTAAGATGACCAATGACCATGCCCTTATATAATCCTCTCTTTACGTATAGGCAGGACTTGGGAACATGATGAGTATCATTTTAGTTATTATGTAATGTTACATGGGAAAGGTGAAAAAAAAAAAAAATTGCAGATACAATTAGGGTACATAATCGGTTAACTCTGAGTTAACCAAAATTGAGATTATCCCTGGTAGGCCAGACCTTATCAGATGAGTCTCTTTAAAAATGGGACTGGGGCAGTGCCTAAGATTTTCCTGCTGGTCTGAAAGAAGCAAGCTACTATGAGTTGTACAGCTACAAGAAAATGAATTTTAATAAGTCATACAAACTCACAAGAGGACCCCATGTCTAAGATAAGACCACAGTACTAACCAACATCTTGATTGTAGTCTTCTAAGACCTTGAACCCACTACTTGTCTGTCAGTCTGTCGTACTGTGGTGGCTTGCATGTTGCTGCGAGGCTAGATGCTATGCCACTGGTATTTCAAATACCACCAGGGTCACCAATGGTGGACAGGTTTCAGAGGAACTTCCAGACTAAGACTCAGTAGAAGGATGGGCCATTCACTTCTCAAAGTGGCAAGTGAAAACCTTATGAATAGCAGTGAAACACTGTCTGATATACTACTGGAAAACTTTATGAATAGCCCTGAAACACTGGCTATATATATAGTGCTAAAATGCGAGCCCCTCAGGTTTGAAGCCACTCAAAATACAACTGGGGAATGGCAACCTCCTCAAAGTTCAGTCAACTTTAATGATGTGGATGGATTAAAGTTTTGGGGACCTCTATTTGCTGATGTGGCATGACTCAAAAAGGGAAGAAATAGCTGCAAGCATCCATTAATAACTGGAACATGGAATGTACAAAGCATCAATCTATAAAAATTGGACGTTGTTAAAAATGAAATAGAATGCATAAACATCAATATCCAAGGACTGGTTTTGACCATCCTGAATTAGACAATCATGTGATCTACTATGCTGAGAATGACAAATTGAAAAGGAATGGTGATGTATTCATCATCACAAAGAGTATTTCAACATCTATCCTCAAGTACAATGCTGTCAAAACCAAAAACCAAACTCACTGCTATCGAGTCGGATCCGACTCCTAGTCGCCCAATCTTCCGTAGTGATACCGCCTCAGAAACCCAATGAGGGGTCGCTGAAAAGGAATGAGTCGATGTTCAACTATTTTAGGAGGTGGCATATGATCAAGAACCACTGATGCTGAAGGAAGAAGTCAAAGCTGCACTGAAGGAACTGGTGTTAAACAAGTTTCAGGAATTGATAGAATACGCACTGACATGTTTCAACAAATGGATAACTTGCTAGAGGCACTTACTCGTCTATGCCACAAAATTTGGAAGAAAGCTACCTGGCCAACTGACGGGAAGAGATTCATAACTGTACACATTCCACATACTGTGGAAATTATAAAAAATACTATTGAATATATCGAGTAAAATGTTGAAGATAATTCAAAAATGGTTGCAGCAATATATTGACAGCAAATTTCCAGAAATGCAAGCTGGATTCAGAAGAGGATGTGGAATGAGGGATATCATTGCTGATGTCAGATGGATCTTGGCTGAAAGCAAAGAATACCACAAAGATGTTTACTTGTGTTTTACTGACTATGCAAAAGCATTTGACTGTGTGGATCATATAAAATTATGGATAACAATGAGAACAATGGGGATTCAAAAAAACTTAACTATGCTCATAACACAGTTAACCTGTACATAGACCAGGAGAACACACTGAACCTGTACACACACCAGGAGGCTGTCGTTCGAACAGAACAAGGGGATGCTACATGGTTTAAAATTGGGAAGGGTGTTCACCAAGGTTGTATCCTTTCACCATACTTATTCAATCTGTACGCTGAATAAATAATCTGAGAAGCTGGACTATATGAAGAAGAACTCAGTATCAGGATTGAGGAAGACTCATTAACAACCTGCAATATGCAGACGACACAACTGCTTGAAAGTGAGTATGACTCAAAGCACCTACTAATAAAGATTAAAAACTAGAGTCTGCAGTATTGATTACACTTCAGCATAAAGAAAACAAAAACCCTCACAATTAGACCAATAAGCAGCATCACGATAAATGGAAAAAAGACTGAAGTTGTCCAACATTTCATAGTACTTGGATCCATAATCAACTCCCATGGAAGCAGCAGTTAGACATCATATTACACTGGGCAAATTTGCTACAAAAGACCTCTTTAAAGTGCTGAAGAGGAAAGATGTCACTCTGAAGACTAAGGTACACCTAACCCAAGACACGGGATTTTCAATCACCTCATATGCATGTGAAAGCTGGACAATAAATAAGGAAGACCAAAAAGGAGTTGATGCTTTTGAGTTGTGGTGCTGGCAAAGAATACTGTAAGTACCATGGACTGCCAGAAGAATGAACAAATCTGTCCTGGAACATGTGCAGCCAGAATGCTTCCTGGAAGTGAGAATGGTGAGACTTTGTCTCACCTACTTTGGTCGTGCTGTTAGAAGGGATTGTTGCCTGGATAAGGATATTATGCTTAGTTAAGAACAGGGTCGGAGAAAAAGGTGAAGACCCTCAATGATACTGGTTGCCACAGTGACTGCAACAATGGGCTCAGGTATAGCGAGGATTGTGAGGATGGGACACAACCAGGTAGTGTTTCATTCAGTTGTACACAGGGTCACTATGTCGGAGCTGGCTCAAGTGCACCTAACAGCAATAAGCTCTTGAATAGAGGACTTAGCTAAACTGTACATGTACTCCAGATCCATAGAAACAATGAAATAATAGCTGCTGAGACTATAGTAATTTGTTACAAAGCACAAAAAAGTAATATATTGCCAAAACAACGTTATCCAAAAGGCAATACCGAAAAAATACAAATACACAAAGGTGAGAAGAACTACATATAGATCTTTAAAAAAAACTAAAACCAAACACTGCCATCAAATTGATTTTGACTCATAGCAATCCGCATTGGATTTCCAATGCTGTAAATCTTTAAGAAAGTAGATTGCCCCATCTTCCTTCCGCAGAGCAGCTGGTGGGTTTGAACCACTGACCTTCTGGTTAACAGTCAAATGCCTTATCACTACACCACCACAGCTCCTTAGGAAATCGAAATAACCACAATTTTATATTCCAAACTAATCCTACTTATTGGTTTAAAGGATAGATTCAAGTCAAATTTCTGCCATCTTTCAAACTGGGGAAAATTACACAACAGGAAAAAATGAAGGCAAAACTATCATCTGGTCACTTTCCTCAATATTCTATTCAAATTTAAAACAGAATTTGGCAACTACATTGATAAAATAGTCCAACTCTAAGCTCCTCATCAAAAAACTAAGCAACAGTTTCTTCTAAAACGGCCCCTACATATCCAGTCCTCTTGGTATTTATGCTCATGTAAAATTCCCCTCCCTTGTTGAACGTATTGTTGTTGTTGTTGTTGTTTGCCGTCGAGTCAGCCCCGACTCATAGTGACCCCTCCTTGGGTTTCCAAGGCAGTATCACTACGGAAGTAGGATTGCCCAACCTTCCTTCCGAGGAGTGCCTGATGGGTTTGAACTGCCAGCCTTCTGGTGAGCAGTCAAGCGCCTTAGGCACTATGCTACCAGAGCTCCTATTAACCACTTCTAATTAATATAACATTATTGAAGCTATGTGATGTCATCTCCAAGATTACTTTTAGTAAAAGGCACACGGCTTCCATTTTGGGCACTCTCTCTCAGATGACTCACCCTAAGCAAAGAAAGCCGAATGCTCTAAAAGCAGCCCTGTAGGAACCTATGTGGTAAGAATGAAGGCCTGCCAATAACCATTTGTGTAAGCCTAGAAACTGATTCCTCTTTCCCACTCAGGGTGAGCCTACAAATGAAACTGCTGCCCTGGCCAATAGCTTGCAACTTTTGAGAGGCACCCAGCTAAGTCACATCCAGATTCCTGGCTCACAGAAACTGCAAAATAATAAATGTTCATTGTTTTAAATTGTCAAGTTTTAGAATAACTTGTTATGCACCAATAGGTAACTAATACTACAAAATTTAAGCTACAAACATTACATGCTTTAAGGCAACAGTACAAAAAAGAAAGAAGAAAATCAGTAACACAACAAAAACTCTAACCTTAAGCACTCTTCCTGAAAGACCAATAATTTCACCATCTTTTGGCTCCACTACTGTAGCAGTATTCACATCACCACTTCCTGTTGTATCAATGATGTCAAGGATTTTTGGCTTTCCGTCAGTTGTAACCTGAAAATTAAGAGACAATTATAATATCAATTACAGAGTTTAATTTTTTTTATCCCTAAAAAAAAACAATGTTAAACTATGCATAATATGAGTGCAAACACGGCAACAATTGGGAGGATGATGTAGGACCAGGTAGTGTTTCGTTCTGCTATCAGGTCATTATGAGTCAGAACCAACTCAACGGCATCTGACAACACATCTACCTGTTTATATATACTCAATGCCTTGGAGTTGATTCCAATTCATAGTGCCCCCACTGGGTTTCCCCACTGGGTTTCCAAGGCTGTAAATCTTTACGAAAGCAGACTGCCTCATCTTTCTTCCATGGAGCAGCTGGCGGGTTCAAACTGCTAATCTTTTGGTTAGCAGCAAATGCCTTAACCACTGAACAACCAGAGCTTTTATTTATATACATTTACTTATATAAAGTTGTTGTTAGTTGCCAGCCAGCTGGTTCCAACTCATGGTGACCCCATGTGTGCAGAGAATTGCTCCATAGGGTTTTCAAGGCTGTGACCCTTTGGAAACTGATCACCAGGCCTGCCTTCAAAGGTACCTCTGGGTGCATATGAATCACCAACCTTTCAGCTAGTATTTCAGCGCTAATTTAGTCATGGAAACACCACAGAATCCTTCAAGTGGTTTGACATACTCATTTAATAAATATTTACTATAGACTACATACGGTTTTGGGAGCTCTGGTAGCATAGTGGCTAAGACACTTGCCTGCTAACCAGACGGCTGGCGGTTCAAACCCACCAGCCACTCCTCGGAAGGAAGGTTGGGCAATCCTACTTCCGTAGTGATAACTGCCTCGGAAACCCAAGGAGGGGTCGCTATGAGTCGGGGCCGACTCGACGGCACATAACAACAACAACAACAACATACGGTTTTAGGTGTTCGGGATACAGCAGTGATCAAAACACCAAATCCCCAATTTCACTGATACCACATTATAATGAAGAAACAGCTAATGAATACATAAGTAAAAACATATAATATTCACATAATTACTATGGAGAAAAATTAAGTAGGGAAGGTAAACAGATGGTATGGGGCTTTCAGTTTTAACTAGGCTGGTTGAAACAACAACAAAGGCCTCACTGTGGAGGTTAACATTTGCGCAAAGACCTGGGGAAGGTACGCTTTGGGCTGGACAAGTCCAAAACTTCAGGAAATATTTTTATTATGTAATATTTCATTACTGTATGCCATACCAACACCATAAAACATCCGAAGTTCCAATTTAACATGCCCCCTCAAACCTGTTTCTCCCCAAGTTTTGACAACTCAGGCATCACCACACCCAGCTGTTCAAGCCAGAAACTTAAAAAAGTCTCTCTCTGCTTCTTTACCCTAGCTTACTCCTTCCATCAAATCTGCCAGGAAGTCCTTCCTGTTAATTCTTCCTCCAAAATATAATTAAAATCCATCTTCTTTTGATTTCTACTACTACTATCCTAATCTTCCAAGCCACAATCACCTCCTGCCTACATAACTTTGATCGTTTCCTTACACATCTCCCAGCTTTCACTCTTGGCCTCCACCAAAAATAATCTTAATTTGTATTACGCCATTCTTCTTTTTGAATCCCTTCAATGGATTCATAGCACCTAAAATTCAAAGAGCTCTATAAGACAGGACCCTTGTCACTCCCAACTTTAACCACACTGACCTTTCAATTCCTGGAACATGCCAAACTTCTTCCTCCCTCACCACTTTTTTTGCACAGGGGTCCTCCTGCGTAGCACTCTCTATCCTTTCAGATGAACCATGGGGATTCCAAGTCACTCTTCAGTTTTCTACAACGTCACCCCTCTCAGAAAGATCTCCCTGATGACTTAAAAGAAGTGGTCAACATTCTAAGTCTGTTCTTTCTCACTGTACCTTATGTTGCCTTCACAGAATTTAATTCACTATGTAGTTATATAGCTGTATGATTTCGTACTCATTTCCCTTACTAGAATACAAGCTCTGCTAAGTACAAGGACTATGTCTTCTTTATTTACCAATGTACACCTAATATCCAGCAGTCCTTATTAGATACATGATAAATATTTATTAAATTACTGAATGATCTGGCAATAACTACTTAGCATTAAAACTAATTTTCCTAAGGCATGGAACTGTCCATTTGAGCCATAATATGAAGGGAGCTCTGCTGAAGTAGTGCCTAACGCGTTGACTGCTAACCAGAAGGCTCGTGGGTCAAACCTACCAGCCACTCCTTGGAAGGAAGACTGGGCAATCTACTTCTGTAGAAATACCACCTTGGAAACCCAAAGCGGGGTCGCTAGGAGTCAGATTCAACTTGAGGGCTATGAGTTTGTTTACAAATGCTTTAAGTAAAAGCCCACACTGTTCTTGTGGGCTCTTTCCGAGCGAGCTTTGCAAAGGGAAAAGAAGACTGAAAAAAGATTCCAGTTACCCTCAAGAAAGAAACAGGAATGTGAAAAATGCCAATAGTGTGACAAGAGTACAAAGTCTTCAGGTCCTTTCTCCACCTGGGGAATTCCCACTGTTTCTTTAAGATAAAGCTTAATGTCCCTTTCTGTGAGTCTTTCTAAGTAACACTTTGCTCAGTCATTACAGCATCCTGAAAGTTTTGTAATTAAGGTATACCCTAAAGAAGGAGAGAGAAATTCACTACTCGGAGAAAACAAAAGAAAAAAAATTTTTTCTGTGTAAGGAAAAGTAATAAGGTGGCTAGTGGGCCACAAACTTTAATCATGTTGCCACAGAATACTCTGGGGGCCATATAGGCCTTCCTTGAATAGTTGTTGTTGTGTTTTATGTATGGTAATTTCTAAAATGGGTGTTCATGTCTTATGTTATCTATTTTAGTAACAAACAAATATTCTACACCTCAAAATTATAATTTTAAAAAATCATGGTGGAAATCATACCAAACTCTGATAACATTTTATTATAAAATTTAAATCAGATATTGATTTTGAAGGGAGAGGCTAAGTATCTTGAAAAATAAAAAAGTAATGAAGGAAAATATAAGAAAATCTACCAAAATAAAAGTGGAAACAATTAAGAGGAAGTTAATACCTCTCTATAAAATTAAAGCTAGCTAGCTCATGTACTAATAAGAAAATAATCTACTTTAAAATATATTTCCAAATCCACACATAATTTGAAAGACACACTAAGAACACAAGTCACCTATCTTCTTCATCTTCTCATTCAAATGTGCAAACAACTCCAGTGACTTGAGCTCCAGAATATTAAGAGATCAGTTACAAATCAGACACGGTTCTCTAATTAGAAACCTCATTATCAGTGTGCAAAAGAAAAAGCCCAATGGACTCAGTGACTTGTTTACCATCAACTGTTTCCACAAGAAGCCCTGGTAGAGCAGTGGTTAAAGCGCTTGGTTACTAACAGAAAAGTTAGCAGTTCTAAACATACTAGCTGCTCCTCCAGAGAAAGAAAAGGCAGTCTGTTTCCATAAAAACTGACAGTCTTGAAACCCCCACAGGACAGTTTTAGTCTCCTATAAAGTCACTGGGAGTTAGAATCAACTTGATGGCAATAGGTTCTGGTATTTCCAAAGACTTAAGTATTCTCTCTGTGTCTCTTTAATAATTACTAACTTTAACTAATTTTTTAAATTCATTTCTTGCTAAAATTTCTATAAATTCTTTATATAAAGTAATTTCTTATATATGCAATTATATGTTTTACTTTATTATTAGGTAAAAGAAACTACCCCACTGGAGATAATAAGACAAAATGGGGATTCAGGGTTAGGAAGAAAAGAATTTTTTTATTAAAAAAAAAAAAAAAAAATTAAGGGCAAATAGCTGAGAATTTTGCAAAAGAACTTTAGAAGTAAAGAAAAGGTAACTGAATTGCTAACACTGGAACTATCCCTCATCTTTGAGGTATGATGTGGGAGAGAGGGAAAGTAAGAATAGTTACTACGAGTAGAGTTAAGGTAATAAACCTTCATGTACTGAGATGGGAGACTGAGAAGTCCTTATTGGACTATGCTGGTTGGATAAAACAGAAACTTCCCAAACTTTTTGGTATTCCTAAAATACCAATAATCCAAGTGACTGCGTGTCTTCACTAAAACAATTATGGTGCAGGAGTTGGTGAGGGTAAGTGAACCACTCACTATGCATTTGTAGAAAGGATCAGAACAAAAGGAGGGTACGCAAACTGTCTCAACAAAACTACGTGAATTTGTAAGTAGTTGCTGTTAGGTGCTGTTAAGTTGATTTTGATTCACAGTGACCCCATGTGACTGAGGAAAACTGCCCCTTTTCTAGGCTGTAATCTTTACCAGAGCAGGTCTTTCTCCCATGGAGCACTGGGTAGGTTCAAATCACCAACATTCTGCATAGCAGCTGCGTGCTTAACCATTGTGCCATCAGGCCTCTTTGAATGAATCAATATTTAATTCAAATTCCAGGGGAAGAAAACATTGAAAATGTTCTTATAAGCAAGGGAAGATATTGCATAAACAAATACTACTAAATTGCTATTAATTCTGAGTCCTAATATGAATAAATAAGACAATTTTTGCTTTGAGAAAAATTACAATCCAGGTGGGAAGACAGATGAGTAGAGAGATAACTGTGATACAAGACTACAAATAATAGAGTTAAGGATAGTCTCCATGAAAGCTCGTAAGAACACAATGCCCAACTTGGGGAAACTGGGGAAGGCTAACTGAAAAAGAGATAATAGAACTTAAAATAAATTGCATAGTATCCAATATTAGTAATCTACAACACGTATTTATCTATGTAGACAGAGATATATAACTGATAATTTACTTAGCATTCTCTATTATATTTTAGTGGATCTAAAAATAGAAATAAGTTTACAGGATTACTTGTAACCTCTTTCCCTAAGCCTTTTCCCCACATAAGGAAATGTTTTTGTATGTGTGTGTATATATGTATGTGTGTGTGTGTTCATATCGTACACACACACATCACCTACCACATTTTTCCATTCAAAAAAATATTTAACATTACAAACACATTTCATACAAAATGAATTAGGATGTATGTTTTCAAATATGTTTAACTTAAGCACGAACAAGGTATGTAAAAAAAAGATACTAAAATGAAATTTTTAACACTATTAGGGAGATTTGAACAAATTGCTATTAGAGCAAAAAGGAAAACACAAAAGCAAACCTTTGGTTGCAGGGACTGGGCCTTATTCATCTTTGAACCCGCAAGCCCTAGCACAATACACGGCACATATATATAAATACATGGTGGGAAGCTGAATTAGATTAGTTGATACCCCCCAATGTAATGAGGTCAAGACCCAACGAGGTGTTGAAGGATTAAGTAGGAATTTTACAGGAGACTGTAAATCAGATTAAATACCACACACAAAGGCACATGCTAGAAAAAGACCCAAAACATCTGGGCAACTGGAAGAGAGTAAAATGTTCAACATGGAAGCACAAGGTAAAGGGTAGGGGCAGCATAGATAGAGATAAAAGAAATGGTAAGAACTGAGGCTGCAGGAGGAGGCTATAGTTGAATGATAAAGGCCTTACACATAAAAAGTTCAAAGTTTTATGTATAATCAACTGGGATCCCAAAACATAATTCCTTTTAATTTAAGCAAGGGTATAGTACAAGGTTCTTTTTTTTTCCTTCTTTTTTTAATGGAAAATAATTTTTACAATGTGAAAGATGAAGCAAAGAGAAGAAAGACTGGTGGCAGGAAAGCTAGCTGGATATTTCATATATATTTCTAGGTCCAGTTCAAGTCCCATCTAGTTCTGATTGATTTAGCTCTCAATTGTTCCCCTTCTTTTTCAATCTCTGTAACAATTACAGTTTGCAGGACTGACTACATCATTTAACACAATGTTGTTATTGTTGTTATGTGCCATCGGGTCCGCCCGAACTCATAGCCACCCCTCCTTGGGTTTCCTCCTTGGGTTTCCGAGGCAGTATCACTACTGAAGTAGGACTGCCCAACCTTCCTTTCGAGGAGTGGCTGGTGGGTTTGAACCCCTGGTTAGCAGTCAAGTGCTTTAGCCACTATGCTACCAGACCTCCTAACACAATGTTGTGGTTGTTGTTGTTTGCCATCGAGTCGGCCCCGACTCATAGCGACCCCTCCTTGGGTTTCCGAGGCAGTATCACTACGGAAGTAGGATTGCCCAACCTTAGGCACCTCAAAAGTATTTGAATATTTGCTTAGGAAATATTTAATTATTTATGTTATTATTACTTTGCTCATGCCAGCTACCCGCTACTTTTAATGTGCCCAGTCAGCTATCACAAAAGACAACTGGGCCCAAGAAAGAATAAGACACCCCAAAGTGTCCTTCAAAGTTTTCACTTGTGCCTCTCGTCCTTTACTCATACCCCACGTGTTTTTCCAAATGTCCATTTCAGCCTCCTCTTCCTATTTAATTCCTTCTCTTTTTATTCATCTTATCTTACACATATATACATAAACGTACAAAATAAATTTGTTAAAGATAAAGATAATAATCTTAAAATCCACCAGTACTTACTTATAAGCCACTTTACTGAACTGCTTTTAATTGGCCATGTTTAGGTCAGTATCTAAGGGTTACAGTTCTTAGAACAGTTACATTTTCACTTGATTTCAATATTTTATTGCTCAAGTATTTATGTCAATACATACAAGTATCTAAGTTAAATATACATTTAACTTTTGGATAATCGGGGATTAAGAACCCCCTACAAACTCCTACTAAATATCACAGCTTAAAAAACTAGCTTTATTTAACACTTTCATTAAGCACTTTAAAAAGTGCTTTTATTATACCTCCCTTACAAATCTAATTATAATACTGTAACCAATCCTCTCTTACAATAAATTTTTAGAGCAACCCTGTAGGGTGAGAACTGTTGTTACTTTACAGGGAGTAACAGATAATTTGATTAACAAGTCTGGGAAATTTTATAAAATATTCCTACTGGAGACAGAACTTCTCTACACTTTTCAGATCCTATTATATTGACTGACAAAGGAATCAGTGAACCACTTACCTGTTATTCTCCTCCCACTTATCCCTATAAAAAGTAAACATACACCACAACAGAATGGAAACCATTACTACTCTGTAATAAAGCTTCAATGAGGTGATAGCTGTCACTATTTTAAATTTTAAGAGTTATTAATACAACACATACTGTAGCTACCAGGAGGGAATTCATCACCTACTCTTCTGATTCACCAAAGCAGCCCAGGAGAGCCACAAGTTTGTTGTAGTCCAAAGTACTGCTGAAGAATTAATAGGAAGAAGCAAGATTCTTAGAGAATTTCTATATAGAGGTCAAACTAGCTTCCCTTTTTCCCCAAATTACTTCTGAACCTCCAATGTGCTACATCAATTATCAGAAATCACAATAAAGAACCGAAAAAGGAAAGGAGTGGGGGGGGGGGAGGCAGAGCATTGTTAAACTTCAGAGTTTAGTGTAGAAAATGATGTGAGAGATACAGAGGAAGGACTGATACACAAGGAAGAGATCAATATACAGCAGGATTAGTCAGGGAAAACTTTTGGGAGATGAACCTTGAACAACGGTAACATTTTGTTCATTAACAAATTTCAGTAAAAGGCTAAGTTTACAAAAGTCAAACTTCAAAGACTTTATTTAAGCAGAATGCTTTTAGCCAGGAGACATTATTTTTAAAAATTACCGTTCGCTATGGTATCTTGATCTAAAGATTTCAAAGTTGCCTAGGACAAAAGTAAGTGATAATTTTAAAAAACCGCAATAAAAGTATGTTGCTGTGTCTTCTGAAGTTAATAAAGCCTGAAAAGTTCAATAAAAACAAAAGCGAAATTCTATTTTCCTTATGTAAAGCGAAGACTAAGCAACAAGATTCAATGACCCTAAACACATACACTGCAGAAGATCATTTAAAAATAGAATACATAAAACTACCAGAGGAAACGATTCCGGAAGTTGACTGAGTTATCTTCTAGAGACCCGGCCTTCATGCTTAAAGACAATTATTCCCCAAACCGAGTCTTTCGAACCACAGCAATTAAAATTAAGTTCTTGTATGTCATTTGCTCTCCTCATCTAAAAAACAATTTTAAAATTCTAATTTGGAAATAGCAGGTAAGGACTGGCCCCTAGCTCATGAGGAACCGGTAGAAGAAGTCTCATGGTATGGGAAGGAGCCCCGAGGTCTCCGAACTGGTAATGCCTAAGAAAGGGGTTTCCCTGAGGCGAAGGCGGATCCAGGGTCCCCAAACCAGCCGCGCCAGGCGCGTTGCTTTTGTCTGGACCAGGAACACGGCCCAGCCCAGGCTCCCGAGCTCCGAGCCTCTGGCCCATCCCGCGCCCGGGGCGCCTTTGGGTCCCTCCGGCGTTCCGGCGTGCGCTCAACTCTTGCTTTAGACTCCTCCCGGTGCCGGGTTCTCTGCGCTGCCGACCTCAGGTTCAGCTCGGCCGCACAGCCGGGCTTCGGCCTTCTTGGAGGCTGCGTCGCCTCCCGTGTCCCTGATCGCCAGCGCCCCCGCGTCCCAGGCCCTTGAGGGCTGCCTCACCTGCATACCCGGGGCTCCAGGGTCGACCCCAGTGTCCAGGACGGCAATGAGCACCCCCCGCCCATCATACTCCGGGTAGCGACAGAGGAAGGAGGCGGCTCCGGTCTCTTTTTTCGGCAGGAGACCGTGAAAAGGGAAAGGCTCTTCGGTGGCGGCGGTAGCCATAGACGCAGGCTGGAGGACGAGGAAGAGGCAAACTGCCAGGCTGCGCGCGGAAGAGCAGCGCGAGGACACCCTGGCGGCCGCGAAACTGGAGGCGGGGGCGAGGGGCGGGGCTGGCTGCGCCTTTCGCCAATCCTGTTTCTTCAGGCGGGGTCGCGAGCGATAACCAATGAAAGGAAGGAAGCCAGGTCTACAAGCCAATTACGCAATGCTACGTTCACCAACGGCGCCGATCTCAGGCGCTAGTTCGAAGTGTGGTCCGGGCTGCAGTGAAAGAGGCGGAGTCTAAACTAATTACTTGAAGGTTCGGTTCTCGAACCAGGGGTCTTAAAGAGACACAGACTTTGGGTTCTAGGAAGAGCCGACCTCCAAGCAAAGAAGCCTTGTATTCTGTGCCGAAACACTTCCCGAGAAACTGAGAAGGAAACGGACCGCCAGCCAGATGTAGCGGGAACCCCTGAGCGAAGAAAAGCGATGTTTTCCAAACTTGAAGTTGGAGGCTAAACTTTTCGGTGCAATCCGGGAGCAATAGCTACACACATTTAAGCCCTACAAATCTTCGGATGTTGGCGAAATCCCCGGACATAATTTTTTTAGTTTTCTCTGGCTCAGTCATGTAGATTTTGTTCTCTCACTGCTTGTTCTGTGCCCTCTTTAAACGTAGGGTGGGTATAGGCAGTAGTGTCAATCACCAGGAAGTGGGTTGTTTGGCATTCGGTGGGCTTTGTAGCCAGTAACGGTAACTGGAGTGTAATGGGTTCCACCTGTCTCCTTGGGTTCCACCTGTCTCCTTTGCTTCCGCGATTTCTGAAAAGCTTTTTTTTTTTTAAGTTTAAATTGCAACTGATTGCTCCTTAAGACTACCTACTAACGCCATTTCAGACCCAAAAATTATAAAGGCGACTATCAGGCCATAATTCTCACAATGACAGCCACCAAGTACTTTATGGTGTACTAAAGGTCCTTTGTTGTTGTTGTTGTTATGTGCCGTGGAGTCAAACCTGACTCACAGCGACCCCTCCTTGGGTTTCCGAGGCAGTATCACTACGGAAGTAGGATTGCCCAACCTTCCTTCCGAGTAGTGGCTGGTGGGTTTGAACCGCCAGCCATCTGGTTAGCAGGCAAGTGTCTTAGCCACTGTGCTACCAGAGCTCCTTTAGTGATCTTTATATCTGGGTTCATGCTGAGGTTCTTAGCCTTTTTTATCTGCCAGAGCTCCCTTTGGCAATTTGGTGAGGCCTACTGACCCTCTCCTAATGGAGCTCTGGTGATGCAGTAAGTCATTTGGTTGCTTAACCAGAAGCTCAGCGGTTCAAACCCACTAGCTGCTCCAGGGGTGGAAGATAGGGGACTCTACTTTGGGAAAGATTTACAGCCTTGGAAACCCAATGGGGGTGGCTATGAGTTGGAATCTACTAGATGGCAGTGAGTTTGGTTTTTGAGTTGGATTGACCCTTTCAGAGAAGCTCTGGTGGTGCAGTGGTTAAAGCATTTGGCTGCTAACCAAAAGGTCAGTAATTGGAGAAAGATGAGGCAGTCTGCTTCCCTAAAGATTTACAGCTTTGGAAATCTATGGGGCTGTTATAGTATGTCCTATAAGGTCACTATGAGTTGACTCCAGGGCAACAGGTTTGGTATTTTTTTGGACCAACCCCTTCTCAGTGCAGTTTTTAAATGCATAAGATTAATATATGTAGTGCTTTAAAAGCTGGACAATGAATAAGGAAGACTGAAGAAGAGTTGATGCTTTTGAGTTGTGGTGTTGGCAATGAATGCTGAAAGTACCGTGGACTGCTGAAAGAACTAACAAAACTGTCCTGGAGGAAGTGCAGCCGGAATGCTCCTTGGAAGCGAGGACGGTCAGACTTCATCTCACCTACTTTGGTCATATTGTCAGAAGGGACCATTCTCTGGAGAAGGATGTCATGCTTGGTAAAGTGGAGGGTCAGTGAAAAAGAGGAAGACCCTCAACAAGATGGATTGACATGGTGGCTGCAGCAATGGGCTCAGGTATAGTAAGGATCATGAGGCTGGCACAGGACCAGGCAGTTTTGTTCTGTTGTACATAAGGTCTCTGTGAGTCGTAGATGACTTGATGACACATAACAACACTACAAAGGAAGTAAAATTATGTTGAATTATTTATCAAAACATTAAAGCCCACTTTTTTATATAGCAATAGTGTGCATACACAGTTATATGTGTACTTTTTGCATTAAATAAAAAAAGGCTGGTGATAAGTCTAATACATGACCATAGTTTTAAAGTAGTAAAGAACGTAAATAATGTTTTGAGATATCTGCAACTGTCAAAGGATAAGAAACTGATTTCTCTTGGGGACAAAGTAACAACAACAACTAATAATACACTGGTTATTGCCTATATCTATAATTGAAGGAAATGGTAAATTAGAAACCAAACCCTTTGTATAGGAGTCATTCCTTCCTACTCAGCAATTTCACATGTGTTTCAGAGTAGATCTATGCTTATAAGGTTTTTCAGTGCCAATAAATTTATGGAAAGAATTCCTGGATGGCGCACACCCCTTAAACCCTGGCCTACTAACTTTCAGTTGGCAGTTCAAATGTACCCAGAGGTACCTAGGAAGAAAGGCCTGGTGATGTATGTCCTAATAGATCACAGTCACTGAAAACCCGATGTAGAGCATTTCTACTTTGAAACACATGGGGTTGTCATGAGTGAGACTCAACTCTAGCAATTGGTTTTTTTTCCCCCTTTAAATTTACTTTTACAGAAGTATATTGCCAGGGTTTCCTTCCACAGAGCAGCTGACTGAATTTGAGTAGATTGCCAGGCCTTTCTTCCTCAAACAGCTGGGTGGATTTGAACTGCCAATCTTTTGGTTAGTAACTGAGAGCAAACCATTTGTGTTGCTCAAACGAAATACCATTTGTGCCACTCAAAGGAAGTACCAAAGCGGACCTTTAATTTAATTAAGAGGTTAATAAAAGTAAAAATGTATCTTTTTCCTACTTAACTTTTTGGACTCCTTGAATCCTGTCTACAGATCCCAGATTAAGAATGCTTAGTGTAAATGGAAGCCGTATATATGCAGTTAACAATCTTCAGGATTTATGAGATCCTCCATGATGTCTCAAAATTAATGACTGTGCAAGGGTTTCAACTAATTGCTTGATTATTCATTCCATAGTGTTAGAGGAGCATTTTCTCTTTGTTGTTGTTGTTATGTGCCGTCGAGTCAAACCCGACTCATAGCGACCCCTCCTTGGGTTTCCGAGGCAGTATCACTACGGAAGTAGGATTGCCCAACCTTCCTTCCGAGGAGTGGCTGCTGGGTTTGAACCGCCAGCTGTCTGGTTAGCAGGCAAGTATCTTAGCCAGTATGCTACCAGAGCTCCCTTTAGTGGAGGACAAAAGGAAAAAAAAAGTTAATGGTTTTCTTTCTATTCCCAACGGTGTATATATGTTACCTATAGGAAGGAACGGGAGCTCTGGTAGCATAGTGGCTAAGACACTTGCCTGCTAACCAGATGGCTGGTGGTTCAAACCCATCAGCCACTCCTCGGAAGGAAGGTTGGGCAATCCTACTTCCGTAGTGATACTGCCTCAGAAATCCAAGGAGGGGTCGCTATGAGTCGGGTTTGACTCGACGGCACATAACAACAACAACAATAGGAAAGAACTTCAAATTATTTTAACAAGAAGGAAAAGAGAATGGCAAACTCTCTGAGTGCATCCTTTCACAGAGCTTATATTGACAGAGTGGAATGGCTCCCAGTTTTGAAAGAATCATAGTCCAAACACTTTATTTTACATATTTTACAAAGCTAGACAGGTGAACTGGTTGCCATAGGTTACAAAACTAGTAGTGAAAAAGCTAGATTTCTATTTTCATAGTCTGTCCAAAATATTTTACACCACACTATGCTTTTCTCCCCAGCCAGATTTATCACCCAATGAATGGTGAGTGAGCTATTCATTATGAGACCAATGTGGCAGACTTACTAGACTCCTATAAGTGTTCTTCAATTTTTGTTTATTTATATATCTAAAAAAATGTTTTAGAAAATCATGTACCCCCTTGTATTTTTTTCTCTTTTTAAAATTTTATAGTGGTGAAAATACATCGTCTTAATGGTTTGTATATATACAATTCAGTGACATTGGTTACATTCTACAAGTTGTGCAACCATTCTTACTATCATTTCCCAAATCATTCTACTATTAATGGAAACTCAGTGCTCCCTATACAAAAACTCCCATTTCTCTTCTTTCCTACCCCTGTTGTTGTTACATGCCGCTGAGTCAGCCCCGACTCATAGCGACCCCTCCTTGGGTTTCCGAGGCAGTATCACTACAGAAGTAGATTGCCCAACCTTCCTCCCGAGAAGTGGCTGGTGGATTTGAACTGCCAGCCTTCTGGTTAGCAGTCAAATGCCTTAGGCACTATACTACCAGAGCTCCTATTCCCACCCCTAGTAACTACTAATGATCTTTAGTTTCTATATATTTATTTCATATAAGTGAGATCATACAGTATTTGTCCTTTTGCAACTGACTGACTTCACTCAGCAGGATGGTTTCAAGGTTCACCAATTCAGTGGCAAACATCAAAACTTCAATTTTCTTTATGGCTGAGTAATATTGCACTGTGTGTATATGCCACATTTTGTTTATCCACTATCTTTTGTATACATTTCAGTTGATTCCACCTTTTGGCTATTGTGAAAAGCGCCAGTGAACATTAGTGTATAAATTTCTGTTTCCATCCTGTCTTCACTTCTGGTATGTTGGATTGGGATTGCTGGGTTCTATGGTAATTCTCCATTCAAATATTTGAGAAACAAGCAGACTCTTTTCCACAGTGTCTGTACCATTTTACATTCCCATCAGCAATGGATAAGGTTTCCAGTTTCTCCACAACCTTGCCAACACATGTAGTTTGTTTTTGATCATTGCCATTCTAATAGGAGTGAAGTGGTATCTCATAGTTTTGATTTGCATCTTTCTAGTTGCTAAGGAAGGAGCTCCGGTAGCATAGTGGCTAAGGCACTTGACTGCTAACCAGAAGGCTGGCAATTCAAATCCACCAGCCATTCCTCGGAAGGAAGGTTGGGCAATCTACTTCCGTAGTGGTACTGCCTCGGCAACCCAAGGAGGGGTCACTATGTGTTGGGTCTGACTCGACGGCACATAACAACAACAACCAGTTTCTAAGGAAGGAGCGCTGGTGGTACAGTGCCTAAGGCATTTGACTTCTTACTAGAAGGCTGGTTGTTCAAACCCACCAGCCACTCTGCAGAAGGAAGACTGAGCAATCTACTTCTATAAAGATTTACTACCTTGGAAACCCAATGGGGGTCACTATTCGGTAAAGATTTACTGCCTTGGAAACCCAGTGAGGGTCACTATGAGTCAGAATTGACTCAATGGTTTTAGAGTGGCTAAGAGCTCTGGTGATATAGTACCTAAGGCGTTTGACTACTTAGGTATGGATAGAAATTTCTCATCTTGGAAACCCAGCAGGGGTCACTATGAGTCAGAATTGACTTGGTAGCAGTGGGTTTGGATTTTTTTTTTTTTTTTTTTTTTTGGTTTAGTGGCTAATGACATTGCACATCTTGTCATGTGCTTTTCGGCCATTTGAATATCCTCTTTGATGAAAAGTCTGTTCAAGTCCTTTGCCCATTTTTTGATTGGGTTGTTTGTCTTGTCAAAGTTAAATGGTAGATGACTTTTATATATTTTGGGTATTAGACCCATATTAGATATATGGTTCTTGAAAATTTTCTCCCAATCTGTAGAATACTCCCTTTTTGAGATAATTGTGATTTATTATCATGTTGTTGTTGTTGTTGTTATGTGCCGTCAAGTCGGACCCAACTCATAGTGACCCCCTCCTTGGGTTTCTGAGGCAGTATCGCTAGGGATACTGGTTAGCAGTCAAGTGCCTTAGGTACTATGCTACCAGAGCTCCTATTTATTATCATAAGTTCAAGAAATTATAAAGAATGTAATTCCTGGCATAGTATAAATATTGACATTTTTAATGAAATTTAAAAAAATACCTCATTTAAAAGTATCCAATTAATGTAACTACCATAGTAGCTCTTTGATACCTACTATCTTGTATTTTTAAAATACTTAGCATGTTCCACTTTAAAATCAGTCACACATTTTATATCACTCTATTTCTGCTTGAAACTTTATTTTCACTTTGTCACCCACTGGATTTTATTGTAATGTAATTTATATTTATGATTTTATTTTATCATTTTCTGCAATAAAATATGTATATTAATATTTTATCTTAATTTTTAAGATTTTTTTTCTTGGATCAGAGTTTAAAATTTTTCTTTTGAATTAAATTATCCTTTAATTATTACGAAGTTGATCAGAACACCAGGAATAGGTTTTAAGGTTTGATTAAAAAACTATAGAACAAAAAGTAAAACACTGTTGAAAATGTAGATTTTAAAGAGATGCATAAGATTGGTTATTAGACTTTGATTAAAGGAAAATTTTACTGATAGCATTTTAAATTATCCCTTTATGTTTCCCAGAGGCTATTACACCTGCAAGTGGTAGATAATGGTAAAATTCAGGATGACTCAAAGGGTATGCTTTTCTTCTATAAAGTTGGAGACCTAGTTATGAAATGAGAAGTGCAAAGGAAAATCAATATGTCCTTCCACCATAGGTGCATAGTCAAGGAGATAAGTTCAGACATGGCATTTGAAAGTCTGGAAATTGATTGTCTTGAAATTATCTGTGACTTTGTGCAACAGTTTGAAGACCTCTAGTCTACATAATCTCTGAAATCATTTTAACTCAATACCAGTTATTTATTCTTTATTTTCCAGCCATAGTAGTATTCTACACATTAGATACGTTTACACTTTTAATACCTTTGATTTAATGGCATTCTCAGCTAAGAGAAATCTTTAAATGCTAAGTCAGTTTTGTGAAATGTGACAACTCATTGATATCAGAAGTAAACAAGTAGAGGATACCTGGAGGAAACAGTGGAGATAGAGATCAATAAAGCAAGGGCTTAGGAATGGGAGGATGTGGAGGGGGAGGTAAGAAACAAAACAGAGTAAGTATACCAAGGCATCAGTCACCTTATCTAGGGTAAAATAGTAGGCTGGACATAAAAAGAAAACCTCTCCCACTCTGCATTGTTCAAAGCAGAAAGCAGTGAGTCAGAGGTCTTTGATGCCTACCTCCCTTTACCATCACCTGCCCCATTGAAGGCTATGTTGTTGTTGTTACGTGCCTTAGAGTCAGACCCAACTCATAACGACCCATCCTTGGGTTTCCGAGATGGAATCTCTACAGAAGTAGATTGCCCAACCTTCCTTCCAAGGAGTGGCTTGTGGATTTGAGAGTCAGACCCAACTCATAACGACCCCTCCTTGGGTTTCCGAGATGGAATCACTACAGAAATAGATTGCCCAACCTTCCTTCCAAGGAGTGGCTTGTGGGTTTGAACCGCCAGCCTCTTGGTTAACAGTCAAGTGCCTTAGGCACTATGCTACCAGAGCTCCTATTAGGTGAGGTACAAGGAAATGATTTTGAGGTATACCTTACTAGTGAGTTATCTTCTATGCAACTATTGTTCCACCATAACATTTAGAGACTATTTTAAATTATTTTTCCAAAACCTTTGCAGAGATTGTATAAACATCCAACAGAGCAAAGCTGCTGGACTTGGAAATCCTTCTCTGAATTTAAACAAGGTCACTCCCAGCAGGTGGGTGGCCCCTAGCCAGTGACTGCAGTAAGGATACTACAATAGACTGGTATCTGTAAGATGGGGAACTTGGTTAACAGCCAACTTTAGCTCAAGCACTACTTGAATGACTTTGCAAAAGCTTTCTTAGACTGCTTGACAGTCTAGAACACTTCTGTGCAACTTTCCTTCTGTCCTCAGGGTCAGACTTGCATCGTATAGCCTAGCCTATTCTGTCCCCTTCACTAGCTCATTCTCAAGGGCATTTCCTTTAAAAGAATCCTCGCACATTTAGTCCTGAATAAGCATCTTCTCAAAGGACCTGGACTAAAACAACCACTGATATTCTGTGTACTCATTAGAGCTCACACCAAAGAAAGAGGTCCAGAGTCTAAAGCTTCATCATTACTGCTCCTCTAAAGTAAAACCAACAAAAACATACTTCATTACCATTCTTACCAAATATGCCTGCCTTCTAGATACTTCTCAAGTCCAAAACCAGAATGGGCAGTCTTATTGGCAAAGTTTAAGTCATGTGCATGTGCATTACTCTAAAGGAAGCTGGAAAACTATGTTCTAGAGTCTTACAAGGTCAGGCAGGACTGTTAATGTGGAAAAATCCTATAAACATAAGGTGGCTTTTCAAAAGATCAGAAAGCCACAAATCATAACAAATATCCACTATGTCAACATCTTTCATATATATATTATGGTTAGGTGCTGTAGAGTCAAATTCAGCTCATAGTGATTCCATGTAACAGAACTGCCCCAGAGGGATTTTGTTTTGTTGTTTCACTCATCTGTTCCAAGAAATTTTGAAGACAGGTACTTCGCCAGCTTACCAGAAGATATCCATATTTGTGCACATTCCAAAGAAAGATGATCCAACAGAATATGAAAATTATCAAACAATGTCATTAATATTACATGCAAGTAAACTTGCATTATGTAATTCTAAAGCTGTTGCAGCAGTACATAGGTAATTGCCAGAAATTCAAGCCAGATTTGGAAAAGGATGTGGAATGAGGGATATCATTTCTGATATCAGAAGGATCTTGGCTAAAAGCAGAGAATACCAGAAAGATGTTTACCTGTGCTTTAATGAATATGCAAAGGCATTTGACTGTGTGGATCATAACAAATAAGGGATAACATTGCAAAGAATGGGAAATTCCAGACAATTCTGCTTGCTTTAGAAATTCTGCTTTCTGTAGAACTATACATAGACAAAGAGGTAGTCGTTCGAAAAGAACCAGGGGATACTGCATGATTTAAAATCAGGAAAGGTGTGTGTTCAGGTTGCATCCTTTCACAATACTTATTCAATCTGTATGCTAAGCAAATAATCTGAGAAGCTAGACTATATAAAGAAATATGCTGCATCAGGATTGGAGGAAGACTCATTAACAACCTGTGATATGCAGATGACACAACTTTGCTTGCTGAAAGCAAAGATGACTTGAAGCATTTACTGATGAAGATCAAAGACTACTGCCTTCAGTATGGATTACACCTAAATGTAAAGAAGACAAGAATCCTCACAACTGGACTATATTGGTTATCTCTGTGCTTCTCTAACAGAATATACCACAAATGGGATGGCTTTAACAAATAGAAGTTTATTCTCTTACTTTAAGTCCGAGTTCAAAATGCCAGGCACTAGGGGCTGGGTGAAAGCCCCTCAACCTTGGGCTTCAGCTCTGCCTCCTGCTCCCAGGTCCCTGAAGCTGGAGGCTTTTCTTCACTCAGATACCTGGTGGCTGCTGAGGCTGACAAACCCAAGGTTGACAAGTTAAATTGCACAGTCCCAATGTTACCACATAACATGGCAGGCCATTAATTCAAGTCCAGAAGAAGTCCTAAGATCTGTAGGACATGGCAGGCTATTGAACAGCGACTTGGCTACATGCAGGGTTCAAGTGTGCCAAAAGGCTAGAGACCAATCCCAAAGCTTCTTACATATGGGAAGCAGACCACATCCCTAAAGCAGCTACTCAGCTACTCTAGTATATTCCACCATGGAGTTGATTGCCAATCTCATCACAGAAAATAACCACTTCCAGCTGCCCAGCCACTCAACCAGGTCCAGCCAAGTAGGCAACAACCTTAACTACCACAGGGACCCATAAACAACATCATGATATACAGAGAAAAGATTGAAGTTGTCAAGGATTCCATTTTCCTTGTATCCACAATTAACGTCCATGGAAGCAGCAGTCAAGAAGTGAAACGACATATTGCATTGGGCAAATCTGCTGCTATTATAAAGTGTTAAAAAAAATAAAGATGTCACTTTGAAGACTTAAGGTGTGCTTGACCCAAACTATGATATTTCAATAGCCTCAAATGCACGTGAAAGCTGGATAGTGAATAAAGAAGACCGCAGAAGAATTGGAACATTTTAACTATGGTGTTGGTAAAGAATATTGAATATACCGTGTACCACCAGAAGAACAAACAAATCCGTCTTGGAAGAAATATAGCCAGAATGCTCATTAGAAGCAAGGATAGTGACACTTCATCTTTCATACTTTGGTCATGTTTACCAAGCTAATCATGCTTGGTAAAGCAGAGGGTCATCAAAAAAGAGGAAGACCCTCAGTGAGATAGATTGACACAGTGGCTGCAAAAATGATCCCAAGCATAGCAACAATTGTGAGGATGGCACAGGACCAGGCAGTGTTTTGCTCTGTTGTACGTTAGGTCTCTATGAGTCGGAACCAACTCAATGGCACCTAACAGCAACATGTTTTTTTTTTTTCCCTATGCTGTAATCTTTATGAGAGCAGATCACCAGGTCTTTCTTTGTCCCATAGAACCACTGGATGATGGTTCAGAACCACTTACTTTTCAGATAGCAGCTGAGCACCATTTAACTATTTTGCTACCAGAGTTTTTGTGCTATTTCTTCCCCTAGCCCTCTTCCTCTCACTATATCTATCCTTCTATCTTCCTCCTTTCCAATCTTTCTACCTCCAAGCAAAATTCACCTATATAACACTAAGTTCCCCACTTAAACCTCCAGTAATAAAATGGTAAACTAGGCATTTTTGGACAGGAAGAAAAACCGAACAGTATATAAAAATATCTGCTTGAAGGCATCAGAGAACTAACAGTGTGGTGAAGAATTTCTGAAGGAGATGTAAATTCAGGGACTTGAAACTAACATTTGGGAGACCTTTGGCTTTTAAGACTTTTGCCAATTCTTAAAGACATAGCTGATAAGCTGTGGGTGTTTTCCAACCTTACAGGGCTATAGGTACAAAAATTGAATTTCAATTTAAAAAAAATGAAATTCAGAACCTGCCAAAAGTGGAGGAAGCCATGGTAAACTTCCCTAAAGTAGGAATGAATTGAAAGTAGACCTAACCAGCCCTCATAACAGAAGCACCATTTTAGTTAATATTAATTTCTGAACTTAGATTAAGGCAGTTCTTAATTTTGTCTGTCCATTGGTATCACCTGGGGAACTTAAAAAATATTGCTCTCACTCCCAGAAATTCTGATTTATTTATTTTTAACTTTTTATTGTTATTTAGGTGAAAGTTTACAGAGCAAATTGGTTTTCCATTCAACAGTTCATATGTATTTTGTTTTGTGACATTGACTGCCATCCTCACAATGTGACAGCATTCTTGCCACTTCTTCTCTGTGGTTACCATTTCCCCTTATCCTTCTTTCCTATCCATTTTTGTTTTCTGAACTCTATCTCTGGGCATATACTGTCTCTTAGGGTTTATTGTTCTAAGGAGTACTACCTACATGGTGTTATCATTAACCTCATAGGCCGGTCTATTGTTTGGCTGAAAGTTGAGCCACAGAAGTGAGTTCAGTTCCAGGCTTAAAGGGTGACTAAGGGCCATAGTCTTGGGATTCCACCAATCTCAGGCAAACCAGTAAGCTTGTCTTTTTTATTTTGAGTTTTGTTCCACATTTTTCTCCCACTCTATTCAGGATCTCCTATTGTAATCCCTTTCAGGGTAGTTGGTAATGGTAGCTAGGCAGGATCTAGTTCTGTCTGGTCTCAGGCTCATGGATGCTGAGGTTCATGTGGTCCACTAGTCCCTTAGACTAATTGTCTCCATGCATCTCCAATTTTCTTAAATCTTCTTTTCTCTGGACAAGGAGAGACCAGAGGTTCTAATTTAATCGCACTGGAATTCAACCTAGACATTTGGATGTTTTATGCCTCCCCAGATTATTTTAATGGAGAATGAAATGTGAGAACCACTCTGCTGGTTGTCCTAGGTGCCTAGCAGAAACAAAATATTTTAAAATGCCTATGTCAACTACATTCAAGAAGGTAAAGATAAAATTGAGAATTTTTAGAGAACTAGTGTTGTTCAGTACCATCACCATTCACAATGGAGAAATGATCACCTTGCTTGGTTGCTAACCAAAAGGTTGATGGTTTGAGACCACCTAGAGGCATGTTAAAAGAAAGATCTATAGATCCACTTCTGAAAAATCAGTCATTGAAACTCTTTGAAGCACAGTTCTACTTCGACACACAGTGGTTGCCAGGAGTTAGAATTGACTCAACAACAACTTTTTTTTTGGCTATTTATTCCTGAAGGGCAGCGTATGACTCTGGATATAAGCAGACCTGAGTTCAAATCCCACCCCCTGCCTTTTACTAGCTCATTAATCTTTCTTGAATGACTGAATCTTTCTGAGCCACCGTATCCTTATTTGAAAGGAAATATTACTGCCCTTACAAGGTTCTTGAGAGGCTTAGAGATCATGGGATTATAGGGTTCTTCGGGCTCAAAAAACGTTTTCTGAGCCACTTTATTGAATTTAATTCTCACAGTAGTCCTAAATGGAGGATAAGCAGGTAGCACTCCCATTTCACAGATGAGGAGATTGAAGCACAGAGAGGGTTAGAGATTTTTCCACGACTACATAGGGGTGAGTACTGGAGTTGGACCGAAACCTAAGTCCTTGGATTCCCTCTCTGAGGGAGGCAATATGGAATACTGGTTAGAATTTAACCAACCTCTGGAGTACCTTGACAGATTTTATAGACCCCTTAAGTCTCAGTTTTTCTTATATGAAGAAAGGGTATAATAATAAACTTATATTGTACGGAGTTATGAAGACTATATGAGATAATCCTGTAATACACTTAGTATGTGCTTGGAAGAAAGAACAAACCTGTCTTGGAAAAAGTACAGTCAGAATGCCCCTTAGAAGCAAAGTACTTTTGACATGTAATCAGGAAGGACCAGTCCCTGGAGAAGGACATAATGCTTGGTAAAGTAGAGAGTCAGAGAAAAAGAGGAAGACCCTCAAAGAGATGGATTGACACAATGGCTGCAACAGTAGGCTCAAAAATAGCAATGATCATGAGGATGGCACATGATCAGGCATGTTTTGTTCTGTTGTACACAGGATCACTGTAAGTCAGAACCAGCTCTACGGCACCTAACAACAACATGTGCTTGGGTCAAGTAAGCACTCAATAAAGTATTGTTGTTGTTGTTGTTGTTATTTGCCGTCGAGTCGGCCCCGACTCGTAGCGACCCCTCCTTGGGTTTCCGAGGCAGTATCACTACGGAAGTAGGATTGTCCAACCTTCCTTCTGAGGAGTGCCTGGTGGGTTTGAACCACCAGCCTTCTGGTTAGCAGTCAAGTGCCTTAGCCACAATAAAGTATTAGCTACTATTAAAAAATAATAAAGATTGGTAGTTGGAGTTCACCAACAAGTGCCTTAGAAGAAAGACCTGGCTATCTACTTCCAAAATATCAGCCATTGAAATCCTATGGAGCACAGTTCTAATATGACCCACATTGGGTCATGTAAATTGGAGCTGACTTGATGACAACTGTTTTTTTTTTTTTTTTAATTTAAATTACTACCACAACCTCATTGATGCTTAGTAAACATACAATGAAAGATGGGCAATATGATATCCAGAAAGGTAGAGGAAGTATTCCTCTTCTCCATGATCAGTATCTTTTATGAACTGTCAGGAGGATAGTTAGGACAGTTTATCATAGATGAGCACCTAGGTGTAAACATATTATGGTAAATATTTTGGGTCTTCTGAGAAGATCCTTGTGACTCAGAAATGGAAGGGGACTATCACTGGGTTACATGTAAAATAGAAGGTTATGTTATAACTACTAAGCTCTGAAAATTATCTTTCCAACTACCTATCATCTAGCCCATGAGTGCTCAATAAATATTAGCTGAACTACACTGTGCCATCCATGAGTAAAGAACTATGTTTTGCAATAATCCCTTACTTCTTACACTGGTTCTAACACAGAGAATGTTCTCAAATCTTTATATATTGTTGTTAGGTGCTGTTGAGTTGTCTCTGACTCATAGCAACCCTATGTACAGCAGAACAAAACACTGCTGAGTCCTGTGCCAGCCTCACAGTCTTTGCTATACCTGGGCCCATGGTTGAAGCCACTGTGTCAATCCACCTTGTTGAAAGCCTTTCCCTTTTTCATTGACCGTCCACTTTACCAAGCATGATATCCTTCTTCAGAGAATGGTTTCTTCTGACAACATGACCAAAGCAGGTGAGATGAAGTCTGGCCATTTTCACTTCCAAGGAGCATTCTGGCTACACTTAATCCAGGACAAATTTGTTAGTTCTTTTAGTGGTCCATGGTACTTTCAGTATTCTTCGTTAACACAACAACTCAAAACTGTCAACTCTTCTTCAGTCTTCTTTGGTCATTGTCCAGCTATCATATGCATATGAGGTAATTGAAAATACCATGGCTTGGGTTGGGTGCACCTTAGTCTTCAAAGAGACATCTTTGCTCTTCAGCACTTCAAAGAAGTCTTTTACAAAAGATTTGCCCAGTGCAATATGTCATCTGATGTCTTAACTGCTGCTTCTATTGGTATTGCTAGTAAAACCAAGTAATATAAAGTCTTTGAAAACTTCAGTATTTTCTCCATTTATCATGATGCTGCTTATTGGTCCAGTTGTGAAGATTTTTGTTTTCTTTTTGTTGAGATGTAATCCATTCTGAAGACTATAGTCTTCAGTCTTCATTAGTAAGTGCTTCAAGTCATCCTCACTTACAGCAGGTGAAGTTATGTTATCTGCAAATTACAGGTTAATAAGTCTTCCTCCAATCCTAATGCTGTCCTTCTTCGTATAGTCCAGCTTCTCAGATTATTTGCTCAGAATACAGATTGAATAAGTATGGTGAAAGGATACAACCATGACACACACCCTTCCTGATTTTAAATCATGCAGGATCCCCTTGTTCTGTTTGAACAACAGCCTCCTGGTCTATGTGCAGGTCCCTCATGAGTATAATTAAGTGTTCTGGAATTTCCATTGTTCTCAATGTTATCCATAATTTGTTATGATCCATACAATCAATACATTTTCAAAGTTAATAAAACACAAGTAACATCTTTCTGGCGTTCTTTGCTTTGAGCCAACATCCACCTGACATCAGCAATGATCTCCCTCAATCCACGTCCTCTTCTGAATCCAGCTTGCATTTCTGGATGTTCTCTCTCAATATACTGCTGCAACAATTTTTAAATTATCTTCAGTAATATTTTAGTAGTGTGTGATATTAATGATATTGTTTGATGATTTCCACATTCTGTGGGATAATGTTTTGGAATGGGTACAGATATGGATCTCTTCCAGTTATGTTCTACTTACCTAGTGCATGGCACTTTGAACTCGGATTTAAAGCCTCCAAACCGTAAAAGAATAAACTCTTGTTTGTTCAAACATCCCATTTTTGGTATATTCCTGTCAAACAGGAGTTTATTCTCTTACAGTTTGGAGGCTTTAAGTTTGAGTTCAAAGTGCCAGGCTCTAAGGGGCTGGGTGAAAGCCCCTCAATCTTGGGCTTCAGCTCTGCCTCCTGTTCCTGACCCACTGAAGCTGGAGGCTTTTCTTCACTCAAGCTGCTGGCTGCTGAGTCTGACAAGTCTGAGGTTAACAAATAAAAAGGCACAGTCCCGATGTTACCCAACCACATGGCAGGCCATTAATTCAAGTCCACTGAAAGTCCCAAGGTTAGCAGAGCATGGCAGGCTGCTGAACAATGACACAGCTACATGCAAGGTTCAAGCATGCCATAAGCTAGAGACCCAAGGCTTCTCCTTATACACAGGAAACAGACCACATCCCTAAGACAGCTATTCAGCTTCTCACAGTAGATTCCACCAAGGAGTTGATTACCAGTCTCATCATGGGGAATACTACATCCAGCTGCCCAGCCACTCAACCAGGCCCAGCCAAGCTGATACAAACTTTACCACAAGTCAGTTGGCCAGGCAGCTGCCTTCCAAATCTTGACATAGCCGAGTGAGTGCCTCCAGCATGGCATCTGTTTGTTAAAACATCTCAATGGGTATTCCATCAATTTCTGGACCCTTGTTTTACCAATTCCTTCAGTGCAGCTTCAACTTCTTCCTTTAATACCATTGTTTCTTGATCATATGCCATCTCCTGAAATAGATGAACATCAACCAGTTCTTTTTGGTACAATGACTCTTGTGTATTCCTCCATTTCCTTTTGATGTTTCCTGCATCATTCAGTATATTGCCCATATTGTTGTTGTTGTTGTTGTTATGTGCCATCGAGTCGGACCTGACTCATAGCAACCCCTCCTTGGGTTTCCGTGGCAGTATCACTACGAAAGTAGATTGCCCAACCTTCCTGCCGGGAGTGGCTGGTGGGTTTGAACGACCAGTCCTCCAGTCCTCTGGTTAGCAGTCAAGTGTCTTAACCACTATGCTACCAGAGCTCCTATATTTCCCATGGGCTTCAATGGGTATCAGAAGAGACTCTGAAACTTGGCCTTGAATGAAGAGTAGCTGAAGCAAATGGAAGAAATGACAATATAAAAGAGCTCAACAGAAGATTTCAAAGAGCAGCTTGAGAAGACAAAGCCAGTTATTATAATGAAATGTGCAAAGACCTGGAGTTAAACTACCAAAACAGAAGTACAGGCTAGCATTTCTCAAGCTGAAAGAACTGAAGAGGAAATTTACACCTCAAGTTGCAATATTGAAAGTCTATGGGCAATATATATATATATATTTTTAGACTTTCAATTAAAGCCTCAAGTTGCAATATTGAAAGTCTATGGGCAATATTTTTTTTAGACTTTCAAGTCTATCTCAGCAGCCATCACAATAGGACAAACTGACAGACAAGTTCATATCCCTTAGCTGTTCTAAACTGCTCCATCTACTTCCTGGTCTCCCTCATCCACTCCAAACCTGTTGCCCAACTTGCTTCCTTCTCAGCCCCCTCAAGCAGCTCCAAGCCTGCCACCCTGCCTTGCTTCCCCCGCTCCCAGGCCACTCCAAACCTGCTGTGCCACCTCACTTCCTTCATGGTTGTGGTAGTTCAGTTTGTGTGTCAACTTGGCTGGGCCTACTTGAATGGCTGGGCAGCTGGACGTAGTATTCCCCATGATGAGACTGGTTACCAACTCCATGGTAGAATCTACTGTGAGCAGTTGAGTAGCTGCATTTGGGTATGTGGTTTGCTTCCCATATACAAGTAGCAGCTTTGGGAACAGTGTCTAGCTTATGGCACACTTGAACCCTGCATGTAGCTGTGTCATTGTTCAGCAGCCTGCCGTGCTCTGCCGACCTTGGGACTTAAAATGGACTTAAATTAAGTCTGCCTTGTGGTTTGGTAACGTTGGGACTGTGACATTTTACTTGTCAACCTTAGGTTTGTCAGCTTCAGCAGCCAGCAGCTGTCTGAGTGAAGAAACGCCTCTAGCTCCAGTGGGCTGGGAGCAGGAGGCAGAGCTGGACCCCAAGGTTGAGGGGCTTTCACCCAGCCCCTAGAGCCCGGCACTTTGAACTTGGACTTAAAGCCTTCAAACTGTTAGAGAATAAACTATTTGTTAAGGCCATCCCATTTGTGTTTTTTTCCTGTCATAGTGGCACCAGGTAACCAGAACACTGGTCCCCCTCAGACTGCTCCAAAGCTTGCCTCGCTTCCTTCCCTCCCCGCCTCAGACCACTCCAAACCCTCTGCTCACCCTCACTTCCTTCCCTGCTCCCCTCAGGCCTCTCCAAACCTGCTGTGATGCCTCGGTTCCTTCCCTGCCTCCCTCAGGCTGCTCTAAACCTGCTGCACTCTCTAATTTATTTTAATCTTCAAGTCTGCACACTATTTTGTTATTACTGATTGCATTGTCTAACTTTTGATTTGGTATTCTTATAAGTGAGAGTAAACGAATGTTAGGAAAATCAGAATACTATGCTTCTAAAACTATAGGCAGAAAAGAATTCCCAAAAAACATCTCAAGTGAAAGAATGTAAAATTCTTTCAACTTCGTTTAATTTTTTTTTTAATTTTCAATCTCCTAGAAATGTTTTATGCATAAAAGCAAGGGTATATGTATAGATACATTTGTACTATTTATAATACATATATTTAAATTAATTTTATATATTTTCCTCTCCTTTCTTTATACAAATAGTAGTATACTTACTGTTCAGTGGTTTATTTTTCCATTTTACAATATATTATGATGAATATTAGTCCACTAAATGATTTCATTTTCTTTTTAATGCCTGCATACTATCTCTTTATTTGTACATATCATGAGTTTTTTAACCATGTGTACTTGTTTATAAAAATCTTATTTGTGAAGCTGGACATGGGTACTTTCTTTCAAGCATAGTTGTTTCTAAAATGTAAATCTTTCAGGTCATAAAAATCTTCTTTTACTTCTGACAAAGTCCAAATTTCCAAATAGGGTTTATGTTTGTTTTACTCCCACCCTTTAGAGGAATTCAACCTATAATCCCTGCTAAGTAGGCCAGAAGAATGTAACTCACCTACTCTGTGGCCATAGATAATGACCCAGGAGTGGACTCCTAGCCTGAGGCAGACAAAATAAGAGACTGATTAGTAGGGTGTAGTAAAAGGTTACAATGAGAATTCATGAATGCTGGATTCCCAGGGCCTGCTGCTGGGGCCTCAGCCACCTCTGATCCAGAATGACCCTAAACCTCTAACCTCACAAAAGCCAATCCCACTGAGCTACTGCTTTTGGATTGATTTGTGATTCTCCTGTGTCTCTATGTGATGTACTGGATATTCTTAAAAATTTTCTTTTACTAAATTAAAAGAGCTTTTACTAGACTTGAACATATGATACTTATTTTTTTTTTCACCTAATTCCTCAGATATTTTAGCAAGCAAAAACACATTCCCACTGAATTCTGTGGCAGTGAATCAACATTATTAGGACAAGCATATTAAAGGCTCACGTGGTCATGATGCAATGACCACAGTTGTTCAAGTGGTAGTTCCTGCTCTCCATTGCTTCACTCTAAGATGTACTTCAGGTAGCTGGGCCTGAAACTTGACTTAGTTCAAGCAAACTGTGGGATCATGCCAAGACCTGTCCACTCATAATTGTTATTTGCAGTATCTACATCAGATTTCATAAATCCCACCATCCACCATTCTTAGGATGCCAGAAATATGAGGGGCAGAGAATATGGTTGTCAACAACCTTGAGAAGTTCATGAATTTTGTATTCTAGGACTTTCTTTTCCTTATCTGTAAATGTGGGGTTTTTATAAGAATTAATGAGATAAAATGCCTTCTACAGGTAGCATAGTGCCTAAGGCACTTGACTGCTAACCAGAAGGCTGGTGGTTCAAACCCACCAGCTACTTCTCCCTCGGAAGGAAGGTTGAGCAATCCACTTCTGTCATGGTACTGCCTTGGAAACTCAAGGAGGGGTTGCTATGGGGTTGGGTCTGACTCGACGACACATAACAGAACCAATGACATAAATAATTATAAATAATTATACAGTTATAAATATACAATATAACTATACAAAATAAATATACAATCATACATAATTATACAATAAATCCTAATACTATGCCTGGTATGTAGCATTGACTTAATAAACTGAGGCTGATCATATCAGTTAGCATTCCATTGTCTAAAGTTAAGACATTAAGTAAGAAAATGGAATTATTTTTTAAAAAAGAATTATTTAGTTCACAAGAAATGGTTTTTAAAATCAAATTAGGTGTGTAGTAAAGGGATCTTATAAATATATTTCCTTGGGGAATAAAGAGATCAAATAATGCACTATATAATTTGTGAAACATAGTAGGAACAGTTTTTATTTTTTATAGAATTTAATTTTTTTAACAAAATAAATCTCTGATCTGAGTTATAAAAATTGCTCTGTGTGTGCATGTGTATGTATGTGCACACATGTATTAGGGGAGGGTACCTAGAGAATTTAGGTCAAAGGAATGTTCTGAGAAGCCAATTCTGTTTGAGTTTCTTAAAGTCTTTGAATATATATTTGCTAATTTTAAACAAGCTTTAACAAAAACAAAACCACATACACGTATACACATACTCTTAAGATTCAGGAAGCAGTTATTTGAATACTGAGGAAATGATTTCTTCAATTAGTATCTCCAAAGTTGCCCAATATGAATTACCCAATGTTCTTAAAAATATGGGTTACCTGAAGTCCCACTCAGACCTACTGAATCAGAATCTCCAGGGGGAGAATTTGTATTTTCAACAAAGATCCCAGGTGAGTTTTATGGCCAGGGAAATATTGTACCCAACTATATTTATTTGCTGTATTCAGTTCTAAGATAGGCAGAAGATTAGAACCCAAGTAAGGTTTTTCATTCCTCTGGAATGAAAACCAAACCAAACCAAAAACCAAACTCACTGCTGTAGAATCGGATCCGACTCATAGCAACCCCTTCCTTGGGTTTCTGAGGTGGTGTAGATTGCCCAACCTTCCTTCCGAGGCGTGGCTGGTGGGTTTGAACCACCAGCCTTCTGGTTAGGATTCAAACACCTTTGGCACTATGCCACCAGAGCTCCTCAGGGTAGCATAGCAGTTATCAATTTATTGTCTCTCAGCACCCAACCCATCCTTCTATGCTCTGCTGTGTGATAGTGGAGCTGAACCTTGCAAATATTTTTCTCTTGCCAGCTGGCACAGTTTTAAACTTTGTCAGTTATTTATATTTGCTGTTTCCAATTTACCCTGCCAGTTAAGAAAGAGGATGGATATCAGAAAGCATATAAGGCCCATAATAAGAATTAAAATTTAATTCAAATAGCAAAATTTTCAGTGGCCTTTCAAAAGGTCTCATGAAGATAATTCTTTCTACCCCAAGAATAAAGTGGATATAAAGGGAAATATATGATGGGAAGAATTAATGTGTCCATATTTTGCACAGTTTGTAGTTTACAAACTACAATGTAAACTATGATTGACAATGTAAAGAAAGACATGCATAACAACATCACAGTAACCAAGTGGCAAATTAGATTGTGCTAAATGTATAACATTAGATAAGTAATCTGGAATAATTAACCAGTTGGCAAAATGCCTAGG
Organism: Orycteropus afer afer; assembly: GCF_000298275.1. NCBI lineage: Eukaryota > Metazoa > Chordata > Mammalia > Tubulidentata > Orycteropodidae > Orycteropus > Orycteropus afer. The sequence goes on along the minus strand of NW_006922004.1, from coordinate 2,325,662 downwards.
ACAAAACTCATTCAGCACACCTCACTCAGGAAAAATAATAGTAAGATCGCTAATATGAAAAAAAAAAAAGGAAACAATTGTACTCAAAGAGAAATATAGAACTCCTCAAACATTTTGTTCCCCAAATTATGGAATCCGGCCTTTAAAATATCATATAAAACTTTAGGATTATCAAAAAAATTAGCAGTAACTACATAAATCTCTCTAAAAAATTGTTATTTGAAATAAGAGGGTATGGTAAGAAATTGTAAAAAATGTTTTTTCTTGTTCTGTTCCTCAGTAGAATATACATTTATGTACTTACTCTTCATAGAAATTATTTCCTCATAAAAAAATCTTAACCAATTTTTAATAAATATTAATGGAATAACAGTGTTCCCTAAATAAATAATTAAGGGTAGATCTTTGTATTTCATCACTGGCTGGTAGTGTACCACCTGGCATCCAGAGGAATGGAATCTATGGGAACACACTGATAATGAATATACTTACAATAGGAATGTAAGTATGTATACCCTCTCCTCACTTATCAACATGATTAGATTCCAAAGACAAGGTCATTAAAGCAAAAAATCCACATTATGCAAAAATGGAGGATGACCACATCAGATCACAAAATAGAGGATGACTACATCATTACATATCTACCACATTACATCATTATGTTACTGCCAGACCACTGAGAATCATGGCCCAGCCAAGTTGACACATAACCTTAACCATTATAACTAGCATTACACTTGGTTTGCACCTCAATGTTTGCTACTGCAGATGTATGTTGTTAATAGGAAAAATAGTTGGAAAGTAGATTTTTTACCATTGGGATAAAGGCGAAATGTTAATAAGGAGATAATTGACAAGGTAGGAGAGGGTGTATATACTACAAAGGATTTAATTTAAAAATATAATTACTATACTGATTACTCTTAGGCATTGAATGTAGTATATTGAGTACCTAATACCTTACATTTTAAAAGGTTTTTGTCAATGCTATGACTGAAATATGGCAGCTGTCAAGTTCTGATTAGGTTATAGCCTGAATGATTTTGCATTATTTTTTCTTTCCTTTATGACAGCAAAATTAGGAACTCCTAATTTTCTGTCAAGGAGCTTTGGTGGCATTGCGCCTAAGGCATTTGACTGCTAACCAGAAGTTTGGTGGTTCAAACCCACCAGCCACTCCTCGGAAGGAAGATTGGACAATCTACTTCCGTAGTGATATCCCCTTGGAAACCCAAGGAGGGGTTGCTATGAGCCGGATCTGACTCTGCAGCTATGAATTTTTCTTTTTTTCTTTTTTTAAACTTTCTGTCAAGGAGTTCTGGGGGTGCAGTGATTAAGGTATTGGATGGTTTGAACCCACCAATCATTCTGTAGAGAAAGATGAGGCAGTCTGCTTCGGTAAAGATGGAAACTCTATGGGCTCAGTTCTACTGTGTCCTACAGGGTGAGTACGAATTGGAATTGACTGAATGTCAGTGTTTTTTTTTTTTTAAACTGTCTCTCTCTCCCTGTATAATGGCTGTGGGTAGGCCTAGCTTTAAGCCACTGTTGCATTTTATATAAAGAAAAAAAAAAATAAGAAAAAGAAAGTTAATCTAGCACTTTCAGCAGACAAGAGAAAAACTGCAGAGCTCTGGGCCTAGTGCCTGAAGCATGTATGTTCTCTCAACTATACCAGGCTGCTCAGTGACCTCCCTGCTTTTCTTTTGTCTGCTGAAAGTGCTAGATTAACTTTCTTTTTCTTTTTATAGCACTCTGCTACTCAGAATCAATAAGGAATACAATACAGCCCCCAAACTTTCCCCCTATTTCTCAGTTGCTGAAATAAAACTATCATCTTTCAGAACTATTCTGATTCAGAGAGGATAAAAGAAAGAAAAAAATCCCTTTTGCCCCTTTCACCTTTCTTTAATACAGAGCATAATGATCAGTTCACTCAAATGCTGACTGATTATAGATAGCAAATAGCTGGAGTGAAATTTATTTGCATTTCAGAAGAACTCTAGGCTCTCATGATAATTTCCTCATCGCTGTGCAGAAGAGGCAGAGGCTGAGGAGCAAGACCAAATTGGGGTGTGGATGCATTGCACTTACTGATAAGACTCATGCATATGCCTTATGGGGTGGGGAGCAGTGATGGTGGTGGAGGACAGACTACATGTTAGCCTTTTTATTCCCTCGCAGTCCACTTCACTCAAGAGCAATGTGGACTCTGCTTGCACACGCTCCAGTACTCACGTGTGTGTTTGCGTGCATGGTCACATGTGTGCATGTGTGAGTGCTCACGTGTGCAAACTGAGAACGTGAAAGACTAAAATCCCTGAGGTCCTCGGAGAAAGTAGAGGAATGACTGTCTGTAGCCACATAGGTACAACAGCTCTTCTTGATTGATCATGTGGAAGATATTGGCAATATTTGATTTTGGGCCAAAAGAAGTGGTAAGAAGATACTAGTGAGTGTTTTGGGACCGTTTAAAAAAAAAAAAAAATGCTAGAATTGTGAAAGGTAGCCTTGGGGGAGATCTGTAAAACAAGTTTCTGGCAAAATACAAACTATCTTTATTTCTGTACATAGGATTATGGAAATACATATAATACTTAAAGAGAATGGACAATGCCCTTGCTAAAAACAGATCTTTGGCAGTAGTGGCAACTGTAAGATGAACTACCCGTTGCTGTGGAGTTGACTTTGACTTATGGTGGCCCCATGTGTGTGCTTGATAGGGTTTCCAGTGTTGTGCCCAGACCCTGATTCCCCAAAGACCACCAAGGAGCCAATTCCACTGCAAAAGCATAGGGGTTGTTTATTCAAGCTCGAGCTCGGACCCTCAACC
>NW_006922004.1:2319717-2321994 GCF_000298275.1 Orycteropus afer afer | reverse complement strand
GATGTTAGCCAAGGGGAAGCGTTAAACCAGTTTTCATACCACCCTTGGTTTTGGGTACGCTCTTTTTTTCTTTTTTCTAGCCCCTCTCTTACTTTAGCCATGGAGTTCTTTATGACTCCCGAGTGATCTACATAATAACAACATTCTTCCCCCAGAGCTGCACAAACTCTTCCTTGTTGTTGGAAAAGGATATCCATACCCCTTTTCAACTGTAAAGTCATTTCTGCTAAAGAGGTTAGGGATTCTTGGAGTTTGGTAATGGATTCTTCTAGTCTTTCTATATCTTGATCAATCGCTGCTTTAAGTGAGTTATATTGCTGATGCTGGGTTGCGATAGAAGCAATTCCTGTACCAGCACCCACCAGTCCTAGTCCCAGCAAAACAGTTAAGGTTACAGCAGAGATTGGTTCCCGTTTGACTCAGTAGGGAACAGTTTCCCATTTATCTAGGAACTCATCATACTGGTGGTACAGTACATGTGGTACTAAGTAGACTAATATACAAAAGTCTTTGGTGTGATTAAGAACTTGCCCATGGAGGCAAGGGGACAGCCCCGAGGAACATGCCTACCATCCGTTGGGGGGTGGTATATAGTACACAGTTTGATTTATAATTATCTCAGTGTGCCTGCAGAGATGTTTGTGGGTTTGTGGAACCTGCCCTATTCAGGTCCCTGTCCCTGTGACAGAACGTAAGGTGAGTTGCGTAGGGTTTTTGTGATGTCATCTACAGGCTTCGTGAGTTTTTGACTGGTTGAATTTTCCTACAAATGCAATACCTTCATAATAGGGGGCCTTGATATCATAGCATAGCCAACAGGACTTTGTTACATTAGATTGGGTTAAATTTAGTAAGTGGAAAGTTTGGATCATAACTTCCCAAAGGGGGTCTTCTTGTAAACTTTGGACTGATGTGTCACCCCTTGAAGGGGTGACATGGGGAGGCAGGTTTTGGACTGGCGTGCTGTGTTGATTATTGGAGGGTGGGGAGGGTACTGGTTGTGGGACTAACACTGAGTTGGGCCCGATTGCAACAGGGGGTGTCCAGGATTCAATTTTTAGTCTAACGTAGAAAATGACTCCATTATTGTACCCTTTCTGGTACAACCAAAGTCCCCAGGATCGGCCTGCCAGCCAGGTTTTATACTGCTTTCCTTGCTCTGTGAATTGGATTCTAATAGGATTACATGTGAAACTCATACATGGACCTTCTCCAATATACATACTTCCTCTGGATGGGAACCTCCGCATGAATTCGTATGAACGGCAAGAACTGATGGTTAATCCGTCACCAGAATGATCCCTGACTACGGTGATGAGATCCCAAGTTGAGGAAGGTTTCCAGTAAGTGGTTCCCGTTGTTTCACATCCCCACACTTTACAATAAAAGTCCGATACCCCCCACACCGGTTCACTAAAGGTTTGTCTTTTCTTCCCCCTGGACAAACGTAAAATGGTAACTTACGGAGTTGGTGGTGGAGTTCAGGGTGCCCACAACCTACTCCATTGATTCCTCCAGAACCACATATACGCTGGCATGTGTGTTTGCCTGAACATTCAGGGGTACTGTTTTTGTTGGGTTCCCAATCTGAGATATCCCAGGATCCAGCTGCCAATTGGCACAGATCAACATGTAGGTCAGGCCACCAGGTATTGGGGGGGTGGTTGCCCGTAGTAGAGCTGATAACGTCTCCTGTGGCCGACGTAATTGTCCAGGTCAGTTGCTGGGGTGTGTGTGGGCTAGAAGAGGGGTTTACATAGTTACTGGTTACTAACAGTACTATTAGTGAGGTCCACATTGCTGAATTTTTAGCTTGAGTGGATTGTTGGGGTCCTTGGAGACGTGCCATTCCTGGTCCGGGACGGGGTCGGCTTTGCGGGCGTGGGTATGATGAATCCAGGAGGCTATTCCGTCGACTTTGAGGGCGGTGGTCGTAGTCAAGATCACGATGTAAGGTCCTCTCCAGCGAGGTTGTAGAGTTTCTTGTCGATGTCTCCGCACATACACCCAATCACCGGGTTGGTACTGGTGAGATTCAGGAGGGGAATTAGATTGGTAAAGAGCTCTCAAGCTCGGCCAGATGTCCTGTTGGACTTGTTGCAGGGCTTGAAGGGAATAAATGAGTTCATGATTGTCAATTTCAAGTAACAAATCGGACTGGAACCTGGGAACAATAGGTGGAGGTCTACCAAAAACAATTTCAAAAGGCGTCAATCCTAATTTATAAGGAGAGTTACGGATCTGAAATAGGGCGAAGGGGAGGAGAGTCACCCAGTC
>NW_006922004.1:2310821-2312061 GCF_000298275.1 Orycteropus afer afer | reverse complement strand
GAATAAAATTTGGAGGAGCTGTTGACAATCGTCCCAGGTAGGCTGATGAGTAAACAAAATAGTCTCTAGGAGGTCAGTTGAATCTCTGGGATTATCTGAGAATTTGGCATTCTGAGTTTTCCAATTGTACAGGTCACTAGTGGCAAAAGGCCAATAGTGAAGCTGCTGGTTGCCGGCTGCGTCTGCGGGCCCTGCGTCTCACAACGCCAAGACCGTGGAATCCGCTGGTCCACTAGAGGGGGCTGTGTGCTGCATTCTTCTGTGAGTGCCGGCTGCCGGACCTGTGGCTGCCATTGTCCTGCCGCCGTCCGGCACTTGGGGCGATACTCCCTCTCCAGCTGCAATACCTGCTGAAAGGGTTTGGTAAGGGGGGGAGGGAAAGGAGGTCGTCCTCCGCCCCACCCTGAAAGACTGGGTAGGTTGGTTGGTACGGAAGGTTTGACTTCAGGTTCTTTCTTCTGGGCAGTATAAGATTTCACTGCCAGGACCAGTTTAGGTGCCTGCTTATGAAGAGAAAGAGGCAACAACGGCTTTAACCAAGGAAGTGGGTTTTCCACTAAATCCTGCCATGTGATAATATACGACCCCTGATCAGAGTGTCCCCCGCTGGACCGGAACACAACTTCTTTCACCTTTAAAATAATCTGAAGATTAAATGTCCCTTCAGCTGGCCATCCTACGTTGAACATTGGCCATTCTGAGTTACACAATGTGACAAATTTTCCTTTTTTTTATTTCTAAACTTAAGTCGTGTGCCCTTTGTCTAACTTCTTTAAAATTGTCAGTCAGGAGAGAAAGAGAAGTCGTCACAGTTTGTCCCATTCCACCCGTCCACCGATTATACACAACCAAAGACACTGATATCAACCAGACAAACACACAAAGAGACCAACAAAATATGCCTCCCGTAGATTGGAAGCAAAACTGAAAATAGGATGATGGCCTCACACCGTACCGCGGGAGTGACCCGCTTCGTCCCTTTACAGGTTCCAGAATGGAGGACGACTTTTATCTCCTCCCCAGATTGAAGGGGTTTCTTAATCCCCTTCCAGAAGAGGAGGTCCTGGAACATCTTCCAGGTCCTCCGGCTGATGGCCCACCTGTGCGTCCACTTAGGCCAGAGTCAGCTCTATAGAAAATGGGCCCCAAGCAACACACATAGACAAACATCAAACATTTAAACACTTACCAGCCGGCTGCAACCCCCTGGTTCGGGAGTCCTGGGGTATCTGGGGATCCC
>NW_006922004.1:2282044-2310281 GCF_000298275.1 Orycteropus afer afer | reverse complement strand
AATCACATACAGAGTGGTGGCTATTATATAGCAACATAATCACATACAGAGTGGTGGCTATTATATAGCAACATAATCACATACAGAGTGGTGGCTATTATATAGCAACATAATCACATACGGAGTGGTGGCTATTATATAGAAACATAATCACATACAGAGTGGTGGCTATTATATAGAAACATAATCACACACAGAGTGGTGGCTATATAGAAACAATCTCATGCTCTCACACCAATGGCTAATTTTTCAGAAGTAGATCCCAGTTCTTTCTTCTGAGATGCCACTGGGTGTACTGAAAACCCCAACCTTTCTACTAGCAGTCTAGTGAATTAACTGCACTGTTCAGCAATGAACTAAACCTACTGCCCTCAAAGTCGATTCTGACTCATAGTAACCCATTAGGACAGAGTAGAACTGCCCATACGGCTTCCAAGGCTATAATCTTCATGAAAGTGACTACCATGTATTTCTCTGAAGAGAGGCTGATGGGTTCAAACTGCCAACCTTTTGGGTTGCAGCTGAATGCTTTAACCACTGCTCTACCAGAGCAGCTTAGAGATGAATTAGGGACTCATCATCTTACAGTCTCTTACTGTAAGAGACTTAGTGTAAGTGAATGGTTAACATATTTCGAATAGCTATTTGGGAGCATCATATATTTAAGTTCTTCTAGTAGGTATTCTCCCTCCCCCTCAAATGATCACATCATTTTAATAACTATACATATAAAGTCAGAGTCTGAGTTTCACTGAATCTGTTTAATGCAACTTTAATTAAAAGCTAATAGCAATGTCACTGTTGCTTATATATACTGTGACCTAACATTGAATATTTACTGTTAAAACAATCTTAATGTATTAATACCAATATAACCACACTCTGCTTTTCCTTTAAGTGTCCTTTTTTTCTTCCTGGTATAGCAGTAGTTCATGTTTATTATAGAAAATATTGAAACATACAAAAGAAAAATTAAAAGCACCCTAATTCCACTGCTAAGAAATAGAGACCCATGATGAGTTTTAGGTTTTGCTTTACAAAATTAGACTCATTCTGTATATTAGAATTTCATATATGAAAATTTCACTCAATATTATATTGTGCACATATTCAGAATATAAAGAATGGCCTTATAAGCATGACTCATATTAATTACATAGTTTAATGGATATATCAAAATTCATTTAAGCTTTTCATAATTGTTAAGCATTGTTCTAGTTACTTAGTGCCACTCTGACAGGAATATATCACAAATGGGTGGGCTTGAATAAACAGGAGTTTATTCTCTACCAGTTTAGAGGCTTTAAGTCTGAGTTCAAGTGCCAGGCTCTAGGGGCTGGGTGAAAGCCCCTCAACCTTGGGCTTTAGCTCTGCCTCCTGCTCCTGGCTCACTGAAACTGGAGGTTTTTCTTCACTCAGACAGCTGCTGGCTGCTGAGACTGACAAATCAAAGGCTGACAAGTAAAAAGGCACAGTCCCAATGTTACCAAACAACATGGCAGTCCACTAATTCAAGTCCATTGAAAGTCCCAAGGTTGGCAGAGGATGGCAGGGTGCTGAACAATGACACAGCTACACACAGGGTTCAAGTGTGTCATAAACTAGAGACCATTCCCAAAGCTGCTGCTTATTTATGAGAAGCAGACCGCATCCCTAAGGCAGTTACTCAGCTGCTTGTGGTAGATCCCACCGTGGAGTTGATTGCCAGTCTCATCACAGGGAATAACTACCACCAGCTGCCCAGCTACTCAACCAGGCACAGCCAAGTTGACACACAACCTTAACTACCACAAACGTATAAATTATTTCTAAGTTTTTGCTTTTATAAATTATGGTGTAGGAGCTCTGGTAGCATAGTGCCTAAGGCACTTGACTGCTAACCAGAAGGCTGGCGGTTCAAACCCACCAGCCACTCCTCGGAAGGAAGGTTGGGCATTCCTACTTCCGTAGTGATACTGCCTCGGAAACCCAAGGAGGGGTAACTATGAGTCGGGGCCGACTCGATGGCAAATAACAACAACAACAACAAATTATGGTGTAATAAACATCCTTACAACTAAAACGTCAATTGAATCTCTGATTATTCCTTTGGAAAAGTTACCAAAATAGGAATTTCTCAGTCAAGATTTTTAAGGATCTTAGTCAAAATGCATGAACATTTTTAAGGTTTGAATTTTGAAAACCTAAACATCTGGGAACAAAATGTTCATCAGCCAACTAGAAATGAATATATGTAAACAACTGATTCTAATTAGTTGGCTTGACCAAAATAACGTTGGAAGGTCAGTTTTTTTATTTTATTTTAATAATTTCAAGCCAAATGGACCAAGGATATTTTTAGATGCTAGAATATAGGTCACCAGATTGAGTGGAGCACCTAAGTGAGTCCTCACCTAAGGTCTCTTAGAAAAGAGTTGTTCCCAATTGTTGTCCATCCTGAGGGGCAGACTTTGTTTTTCTTGTGAAGACTTATTAATTCCCAAAGTACGCCTTTAACCATATGATCAGGACATTCATATCCCTACAAAGCCATTCTCGTCTTAGACGGGCTTCTTCAGAGAAGCAAAACCAGTGAAACTTATATAAACACACACACACACACACACACACAATACATATATATTAAAAAGTAAGAACCACTGCCATCAAGTCGATCCCAACTCATAGTAACCCACATTGCATTTCCAAGGCTATAAATCTTTATGGAAGTAGATTGTAGCTGGTGGGTTTGAACTGCTGACCTTCTGGTTAGCCAAATGTCTTACCCACTATGCCACCAGAGCTCTTTCTCCTACAAATATATGTTGTTGTTAGGTGCCATCAAATTAGCTCTGACTCATAGTGACCCATTGTACAACAGAATGAAACACTACTCTGTCCTGTGCCATCCTCACAATCCTTGCTGTGCTTGAGGCCATCGTTGCAGCCCCTCTCTCATTCCATCTTTTTCAGGGTCTTCCCTGTTTTTGCTGATCCTCTACCAAGCATGACATCCTTCTCTAGGGACTGGTCCCTTCTGACAACATGACCAAAGTAGGTGAGGTGAAGTCTGGCCATTCTCGCTTCTAAGAAGCATTCCAGCTGCACTTCTTCTGGAATAGATTTGTTCATTCTTCTGGCAACCCATGGTTTTTTCAGTATTCTTCACAAACACTGCAATTCAAAGACATCATTTCTTCTTTGGTCTTCCTTATTTACTGTCCAACTTCCACATGCATATGAGGTGATTGATAATACCATGGTGTGGGTTAAGCACCCCTTAGTCTTCAAAGGGACATCATATATGTATGTATGTATTTATGTGTGTGTGTGTGTGTATCTATCTTAAGTAAATGGCTCATATGGTTTTAGAGGCTGGTAAGTCCCAAGTACACGGGTCAGATATCAAGCTAGAGGCTTCTTCTGACTCACATAGCTGCCTGCATAGCTGCTGATGAACCCAAGATTGGCAGGAAATAGTGCAGGATGTTGGCTATAGATGCTGATGAATCCATAATTATCAGGTAAGATGGCTGGCTGCTGGTTCAAGTCAGAAGAACCAGAAGTCAGAGGATGATGTGCCAGATGCAGGATCCAGATCAAACAAAAAGCCAGAGAACTTTGTCAGAATGACCATGTATATTGGAAGCAGGCCACATCACCAAAGAAGTCCATTTCAACTGATTGGCTACTCATGATGTAGATCTCATCATGGAAGTGTTTATATCAGACCTCATGGTAGTCTATCAAACCACTGAGAATTATGGCTCAGCCAAGTAGACACACAAACTTACCCATCACAACCCTTATCAAGAATTAGTGCTGAAGGTACTAGTAAGATGGAGGAATATGCAGACAAACTACACAGACCCTCTTCAACAAAGAAAAGAAGAACCAATTAACACAGATACAGAAGATAATCCTGGAGCCCTGTGCTTTGAAAGAAGGATACGGAAGTGGACTAAACTCCAACTAGTAGAAGAACCTGCAAGAAAACTGAAAAAAGAGACGTGGAACTGTGGACTGTCAGTAATCCTGACAGCACGGACAGCTTGGATATTGCCAAGTGGTGTTAGGACCTAAGAATTAACCTAAAAATTAGCCCTGCTAGCTAAGAGCTGCATGGAGGACTGTACTGGTGTCTGGTGAATAAAAGGGGAAGCAGTGTAGAGGGAGACAGGCTGAGCTGTGGACTTCTGGCTGTCCGGAGGATGCAGCCATTTTTAATGTATACAAGTGGTTCAACCATTTTGGATATTTAAAGCGATAGTATTTTCTCAGATTCTAGGGACCAAAGAATAGGCTCCACTTGCCAGGGACAGCACAGACATACTGGACACTGAGGAGTGGAAAGGTGCGATATTCCCCTTGTTACTCTTATACCCCACACCCTCTTGGTGAACAGAGGTGCAGTCATCCCTCACTCCATCCACCTTCTGGGTCGGCAGGAGTTCTATTCCAGTCTGTGTGCCCTGCCCCACCCATAATTTTTTTTTTCAGTTTGTTTTTGTCTATTTTAAAATTATTATTATACTCTCTTAATCATTTTTATTGTTTCTTCTTCCCTTCTCAAGTTCTAGATTTTGGCTTTTTCTCTCTTCCTGTTTCCTGTTTTTTCTTTCTTGTGGTTCTCCCCATTCCATGTTCTTCTGTTTACATTTCCCCTATTTTTTTCTTCATTATTCTCCTACTTTATTTTCTCTTATTCCCCTCTCCCCAGATATTGTGGGGTTTTTTTTCTTCTTTTTTCCCCTGTTTTTCATTCATATTTCTTTTGGCTTTTAAAAGTATTTCTTTAAATATTGTCTCCCATTTATTACCTTTCCTCTTTTTAAAATTTTTTTTTCTCTTTTTGGTGATTGTTCCTATGTATTTAGTGGTGTGTGTTTTTTGTCCTCTTGCTTTTACTTTTTTGATGGTTTTTCGATTGTTTTTTTGTCTAAGTGAACAAGAGACAGCAATTGTGCCCATATGACCCAATCATACCTGTACCTCCTGCAGCTCCACTTACTGAGTGAGAGCCACCACTTTCTTCTACACCAACTGGCCAATGAAACACAACCACCATTAAAAGCCTCACTCACCCTTAACTACTCTTCACAAACAGTTAACAGAGATCTTTGCAGCCATTCTCATTATCACACCCACCAGGAGACAGGTGGTGAGTGCAAAAGTGCTGGCAACTACCAAATAGAGGAGCACAGTACCCTGCTTACTCAGATACACCCCCCAAAGAAAAAAGAAAATGAAAATCTTAGGCAAGTGACTGCAACATACAATCATTAATTAAATATAAATACAACAAGGACACAATATTTTGGAGACAACAGACCATTAGAGTCCACACAAAGAAGCAAGATAAAGCAGTAGAAACAAGGAAGCAGGATACAGACCCAGAACACATCCTTGAGGAAGAAGCAGCATTGGAACTCCCTAATAAGGAATCCAAAAGAATTATATTTAGGTACCTTCAACAGATTGAGAGACAGATCAAGGAAAACACTGAAAAAAATTAAAGAAAACACAGACAAAACCCTAGAACAATTTCGGAAGAAAATACAAAAACAAAATGACAAAATAAATGAAAAATTAGAAATGATACAATCTGCTGATAGAACTCCAGAAGATTAATACTAAATTTCAGGAAATAGAACATTGAAAGGGCAAAGGAGTAGAATCAAATCAATAGAAGACAGAATTAATGAGATGGAAGACAAATACTCGAATACTTCTTTGGAAAGGGATAAATCAGAAAAAAGATCAAGACAAAATGAAGAAAGCCTAAAGTTCTTGTGGGATACCATCAAAAGGAATAACCTATGTGTAATCGGAATTCCAGAACAGGAGGGACAAATAAAACTACAGAGAAAATTGTCCAAGATTTAGTGGAAGAGAAATTCCCTGATATGATGAAAGTTGAGAATATATCCATTCCAGAATTTCAATGAACCCCAAACAGGATAGACCCCAAAAGAAAATCACCAAGACATATCATAATTAAGCTCACCAAAACCAAAGACAAAGAAAGAATCCTGAAAGCAACATGGGAAAAATGAAAAGTTACATACAAATGGCAACCAATAAGACTAAGCTCTGATTTCTCAGCAGAAACCATGCAGGCGAGAAGGCAATGGGATGGTATATATAAAACACTGAAGAGAAAAATTTCCAAACACAAATTCTATACCCGGCAAAATTGTCCCTCAAATATGATGGTGAAATTAGAAGATTTCTAGATAAGAAGAAATTAAGGGAATTTTTTAAAACCAGACCAGCCTTAAAAGAAATACTAAAGGGAATCCTTTGGTCAGAGAACCAACAACAGCAAACAACAATTGACCATTAATACACAAGATGACATACTCAAGAAACCAACACAGCTATGGAAGTATCCAAAGTAAAATAAGTTTACAAGATCATAAACAGAGAACCAGAGCATTAGTTGGCAAATAAGGACAACTACAAACCAAAAAGAGGGAAAAAATAGTGTAGTTACAGAACTTCTAAATGGTGAGGAAGTCAAGAGAGTTGTAAGATAGAATGGACTGTTCTAAACTCAGGGAAAAAAATTATAAATCACAGGGTAACCTCAAAGAAAAATGATAAACCTTCATTTCCCAATAGAATAGAGCATGAACACAAATATTTAGCAAATACTAAAATAACAACAATGAAGGGAATGATACCATGATTCATAAACAAAATGAGCTTAGCACAGAAAATTATATGGAACAAAGAAACCAGGAACATCACAGGGGGTGGGAGAAAACAGAACAAAATGACAGCAAAAATTCATACTTGATGATAATTACACTAAATGTAAATGGATTAATTGCACCACTCAAGAGATGGAAAGTTGCAGACTGTATAAGAAAACATAACCCATCAATATGCTGTCTACAAAAGACACATCTTAGATAGAAAGACAAAAATAGACTGAAAATCAAAGGTTGGAAAAAGACATGTCAAACAAATGGCAACCAAAAAAACACAGGCATGGCAATATTAATTTCTGATCAAATTGACTTTAAGATAAAACCACTATAAGAGACAAGGAAGGACATTATATAATGATTAAAGTATCAATTGAACAAGAAGATATAACCATAATAAATATCTATGGACCCAATGAAAGAGCCCCAAAATATATAAATCAGACTTTAACAGAATCGAAAAGACAAATAGATGACTCCACAGTCATAGTAGGAGACTTTAATACACCACTTTCAATAAAAGATACATCAACTGGAAAGAAACTCAACAAAGACATGGAAGAACTAAACAATACCATCTACCAACTTGAACTTACAGGCATATACAGAGTACTTCACCCAACAACAGCACAATATACGTTCTTTTTCAGTATACATGGAACATTCTCCAGGATAGACCATATGTTAGACCATAAAGCAAGCCTCAATAAATTTAAAAATGTTGAGATACTGCAAAGCATGTTCTCAGATCGCAATGCTACCAAATTAGAAATCAACAATAGAAAGATCAACTGAAAAAGAACAAACACATGGAAACTGAACAATACCCTCCTTAAGAACAACTGGGTAATAGAAGAAATAAAAAATGAATAAAAAAATTCCTTGAATCAAATGAGAATGAAAACATAGCATACCAAAATCTTTGGAACACAGCAAAAGCAGTGATCAGAAGGCAATTTATATCAATAAATTCACACATCAAAAAAGAAGAAAGAGCCAAAATCAATACCTTAGACCAACATCTCCAACAATTAGAAAAAGAGCAGCAAGAAAAACCTACAGTTGTCAGAAGAAAGGAAATAATAAAGATTCAAGCAGAAATAAAGGAGACAGAAAATGGAAAGACAATAGAAAAAAATCAACAAGACTAGAAGTTGGTTTTTGAAAAGATTAATAAAATTGACAAACCACTGGTAAATTGAACAAAGGAAAAGAGGGAGAGAATACAAATAACGCAAATAAGAAATGAAATGGGTGACATCACAACAGAACCAACTGAAATAAAAAAGATAATATCAGGATATTATGAAGAACTGTGCTCCAACAAATTTGAAAATCTGGAAGAAATGAACGGATTTTTGGAAACACATTACTTACCTAAACTAACACAGATTGAGGTAGAAAACTTGAACAGACCCATAACAAAAGAAGAAATTGAACAGGTCATAAAAAAAAATTACCAACAAAAAAAAAGCACTGGCCCAGAGAGTTTCACTGGAGAATTCTACCAAATGTTCAGAGAACTGACACCATTCTTACTCAAACTATTCCAGGATACAGAAAAGGATGGAATCCTCCCAAATTCATTTTGTGAAGCAAGCATAATCTTGCTAACAAAACCAGGCAAAGGAAAACTAAAAGGGAAAACTACAGACCATTATCCCTCATGAGTATAGATGCAAAAATCTTCAACAAAATCCTAGCCAAAAGACTCTAAAAATATACCAAAAAATAATACATTATGACCAAGTGGGGTTCATATCAGGTGTGCAAGGATGGTTCAACATAAACAATCAACATCATCCATCACGTAAATAAAACAAAGGAAAAGAACCGTATGATCCTATCAATCGATGAAGAAAAGGCATTTGATAAAATCTAACACCCATTCCTGATAAAAACTCTCAACAAAGTAGGAATAGAAAGGACTTTCCTCAGCATAATAAAGGGCACATACGTAAAATTAATGGCCAATATTGTTCTCAATGGAGAGAGACTGAAACCATTCCCTTTGTGAATAGGAACCAGACAAGGATACCCTCTATCACCACTTCTATTCAACATTGTATTGGAAGTCCTAGCCAGGGCAATAAGACAAGAAAGGGAAATCAAAGGCATCCAAATTGGTAAAGAAGAAGTTAAATTATCCCTATTTGCCGATGATATGATCCTATACATAGAAAACCCAATAGACTCAGTAAACAAAACTGCTGGAACTAATTGAGAGATTTAGCATAGTGGCAGGATACAAGATCAATACCCAAAAATCAGTTGCCAAAGATATTGCTGAAAAAGAAATAAGGAAATCAATACCATTTACAATGTTGTTGTTTTTAGATGCCGTCGAGTTGTTTCTGACTCATAGCGACCTTATGCACAGCAGAAGGAAACATCGCCCAGTCCTGCACCAACTCTGCGATCCCTGCTATACTTGACCCCATCGCTGCAGCCAACTGTGTCAATCCATCTTGTTGAGGGCCTTCCCCTCTTTCATTGACCCTCCACTTTATCAAGCATGACATCCTTCTCTAGGGAATGGTCCCTTCTGACAACATGACCAAAGTAGGTGAGATGAAGTCTGGCCATTCCCGCTTCCAAGGAGCATTCAGGCTGCATTTCCTCAAGGACAGATTTGTTAGTTCTTTTAGCAGTCCGTGGTACTTTCAGCATTCTTTGCCAGCACCACATCTCAAAAGATTCAATTCTTCTTTGGTCTTCTTTATTCATTGTCCAGCTCTCACATGCATATGAGGCGATTGAAAGTATCATGGCTTGTGTCAGGTGCACCTTAGTCCTCAAGGAGACATCTTTGCTCTTCAGCACTTGAAGTAGGTCCCTTGCAGCCAACTTGCCCAGTGCTATATGCCGTCTGATGTCCTGACTACTGCTTTCATTGGTGTAGAACCAAGCAATGTGAGGTCTTTGACAACTTCAATCTTTTCTCCATTTATCATGGTGCCACTTAGAGGTCCAATTGTGAGAACTTTTTTTTTCTTTGTATTGAGATGTAATCCATACTGCAGACTGTGTTCTTTGATCTTCAAGTCATCCTCACTTTCAGCAAGCAAAGTTGTGTCATCAGCATATCGCAGGTTGTTAATGACTCTTCTTCCAATCCTGATGCCACGTTCTTCTTCATACAGTTCAGCTTCTCGGATTATATGTTCAGCATATAGATTGAATAAGTATGGTGAAAGGATACAACCTTGACACACTCCCTCCTTGATTTTGAACCACGTAGTGTCCCCTTGTTCTGTCTGAACGATAGCCTCCTGGTCTATGTAGAGGTTCTTCATGAGTACAGTTAAATGTTCTGGAATTCCCATTCTTCTCAATGTTATCCACAATTTGTTCTGATCCACACAATCAAAAGCTTTGGTATAGTCAATAAAATGCAAGTAAACATCTTTCTGGTATTCTTTGATTTGAGCCAAGATCCATCTGACACCCTTTTTCCATGTCCTCTTCTGAATCCAGCCTGCACCTCTGAAATTTCTCTGTCAATATACTGCTGCAGCCATTTTTAAATTATCTTCAGTAAGATTTTACTTGCGTGCAATATTAATGATATTGTTTGATAATTTCTACGTTATGTGGGATCAACTTTCTTTGGAATGGGTACAAATATGCATCTCTTCCAGTCAGTTGACCAGGTAGCTGTCTTCCAAATCTCTTGGCATAACCGAGTGAGTGCCTCCAGTGGGGCATCTGTTTGTTGAAACATCTCAATGGGTATTCCATCAGTTCCTGGAGCCTTGTTCTTTGCCAGTTCCTTAAGTGCAACTTCTACTTCTTCCTTCAATACCATTGGTTCTTGATCATATGCCACCTCCTGCATTGGACATAAATTGAAGAACATACCATGCTTGTGGATAGGAAGATTGAACATTGTGAAAATGTCAGTACTACCCAAAGAAATCTATGCAGTCAGTGCAATCCCAATCCAGATCTCATCAACATTCTTTTAGGTTTTGGAAAAACCAATCAGTAACTTCATATGGATTGGAAAGAGACCTTGGATAAGTAAAACACTATTGAAGAAGTAGAACAAAGAGTAGTAGTTCTCACACTGCCAGATCTCAAAAGCTCCTATACAGCCACAGTAGTCAAAACTGCCTGGTATTGATACAACAACAGATACATAGACCAATAGAATAGAATGGAGAACCCAGAAATAGATCTATCAACCTATGGCCAGCTGATCTTTGACAAAGGGCTGAAATGCATTAAATGGGGAAGAGACTGTTCAACAAATGGTGCTGGCAAAACTGGATATCCATTTGCAGAAAAAATGTAACAAGACCTCTACCTCACACCACACACAAAAACTAACTCCAGATGGATCAAAGATTTTAAATGTCAAACCTAAAACCATAAAGTTCCTCAAGGAAAAAATAGGCGTAAATTTAGGGGCCCAAATATATGGCATAACTAGCATAACCCAAAATGCACAAACAGCAGAAGATAAACTAGATAAACAGGACCTTTTAAAAATTTTTATGTGCTTCCAAAGACTTCCCCAAAAGAGTCAAAAGAGAACTGAAGATTGGGAAAAAAAAAAAAAAATTTGGCAATGACATATCTGACAAGGGATTTATCTCCAAAATTGATAGAAAACTCCAACACCTCAACAACAAAAAAACAAATAATCCAATTAAACAATGGGCGGAAGACATGAATAGACACTTCAGAAGGGAGCATTTCAAGCAGCCAACAAACACATGAAGAAATGTTCCTGATCATTACCCATTCAAGAGATCCTAATCAAAACAACAATGAGATACCATCTTGTCCCAACACTAATAGCAAAGTTGAACAAGACAGAAAATAACAAATGCTGGTGAGGATGCAGAGAGATTGGGGCTCTCATACACTGCTGGTGGTACTGTCAAGTGATATAACCACTGTGGAAAGCAGTATGGTGATTCCTTAAAATATTGGAATTTTAAATAGCATTTGACCTAGCAATTCCATCACTAGATAAATTTCCTAAAGAAAAGAGAGCCAGGACAAGAACAGATATGTGCACACCCATGTTCACTGTAGCACCATTTACAATAGCAAAAAGATGGAAACAACCTAGGTGCTTGTTTTGGTTACCTAGTGCTTCTCTGACCAGACATCATCATACCCCAAATGGATGGCCTTAACAAACAAGAGTTTATTCTTTTACGGTATGGAGGCTTTAAGTCTGAGTTCAAAGTGCCAGGCTCTAGGGGCTGGGTGAAAGCCCTTCAACCTTGGGCTCCAGTTCTGCCTCCTGCTCCTGGCCCACTGAAGCTGGAGGCTTTTCTTCCTCAGACAGCTGCTGGCTGCTGAGACTGACAAGCTCAAGGTCGACAAGTAAAAAGGCACAGTCCCAGTGCTACCAAACCACATGACAGGCCATTAATTCAAGTCCATTGAAAGTCCCAAGGTAGGCAGAGCATGGAATGCTGCTGAACAACGACACAGCTACATGCAAGTGTGCCATGAGCTAGAGATCATTCCCCAAGTCTTCTCCTTATATACAGGAAGCAGATCACATCACTGAGGCAGCTACTCAGCAGCTCACAGTAGATTCCACCATGGAGTTGATTACCTGTCTCATCATGAGGAATACTACATCCAGCTGCCCAGCCACTCAACCAGGCCCAGCCAAGTTGACACACAAGCTTAACTACCACAGTGCCCATCAACAGAAGAATGGAAAACCAAACTATGGTACATGCACAAAATGGAATGCCTTGCAACCCTAAAGAATAAGGTAGAATCTGCAAAACACCACATAATGTGGATGAACTTGGAGCACATTATGCTGAGTGGAATAAATCAATCATGGACAAATATTCTATTAGTTCATTATTGTAAAAAGTCAAGGAAAGGTTTGAATATGGAAGGAAACTTTCTTTGTTGGTTACCTAGAGTGGGAGGGGAGAGGAGGGAACACCGCTAGATAGGTAGAGGCAAGTATTGATTTGGTTGAAGGGTAGGGCAATGTACCAAATGTGAGTGATCAACATGGTCACATTGAGAAAGAGGAAGACAGAGAGAGATGCATGGGAGGTGCACACAACTATGATGAACCGTTTTGCACATACAATACTGCATTGTCAGTGATGGCAAACATTGATATACAGGTGGATAGATGGGTGGACAGGCTGAATGATTAGGTATGTCTATGAAGGGGGGAGTGTGCCCATGACCATGTATATAGGGTTGGCAGACAATGTTTCTTCAAGTGCATTTGTATGTTCTGTAAGAATTTCCAGGTATATAGTAGAGCTGACAAGGGACAAAGTTGTAGTTACCTTTTGGCCACAGCCAGCTACCTGGAGGGAGGGAGTAGTTGGTCCTGTGGGCTTGGGACCATGGTTGCAGGGGACAATAAGCTCAACTGGTATAACATACTACACAAAAATATTGTTCCACACCCTGCTTTGGTGAGTAGTGACTTGAATCTTAAAAGCTTGCAAGCGGCCGTCTAGATGCAATGTTGTGTCTCTCCTCATCAAGAACAAAGAAAAATGAAGAAAACCAAAGACACATGGAAACAGTCCAAGGGACTGGTACTTCATATGATCCTCAGCCTGTTTGACTATGAGAACAGAAGAACTAGATGGTGCTCTGCTACCACTGTAAACCACTCAGAGGGGGATCTATGTAGGAGATCCTGGATAGAGTGGAAGAACAATGTGGAACAAAACACAAAATCATAAAAAAAAGGACCATGTTTGTTGATCTTATAGACCCTGGTGAAACCTCTGAGACTATTGCCTCTAGCTGCCCTTCAGGTCTGGAATTGAACCTACTCCTGTGGCTTCCAGCCAAATAAAAGTCACGCATATTAGCTGAACATTTACATCAGGTGGATACATTCCTTGGAGAGATCAATCATGGGAGAATAGAAGGGTTGTGTTTGCATAAGGAGACAGCTTGGGGTGCAGGAGTGCATAGGAGAGAAAGACACAGGGAAGAGGTAACTATGGAAAGGAAGTAGGAGGAAAGCTGTTGCATTGTGGGAGATTGCTGGCAATGTCATGAGATAAAATGTATGTCAACTGCTGTACGGAAAACGCATTTGCTCTGTAAACTTTCACCCAAATTACAATAAGTTTTTTTAAAAAATGAATTAATGCTGGCTTGAATAAACCATTTTGTTATTGATGTCATGTACCACTTATCTGGAGTCCTAGTGGCACAGTGGTTAATTGCTCAGCTGCTAACTGAAAGCTCTGTGGTTCAAATGCACTATTTGCTCCACAGGAGAAAGATATGGCAGTTTGCTTCTGTGAAGATTACAGACTTGGAAACCCTAGGGGACAGTTTTACTCCATCTATAGGGTTGCTATGAGTCAGAATCAACTCCATAGCAACACATTACCACCTACTTGGGAAGTGGAGGCAGCATGCTCTTTGCTTTACATTGGCTGCCTCCAGGCCACCTTCTCCTTTGGAGGTGATGATCCCTGGTTATACATACCTCTCTTTATCCCTGTTTCAACTGATTCCCTAATCTCTACCTTACATTTGCCAAAGATTTTGTGTTATAGGTCACATCGCTAATACCACTATTCTCTGGGAGGAGCCCCAATGTCCATGTCCATAAGAGTCCTTATGCTGAATTCTAAGGATGTCACCTAATTTTTTTAAAAAATTATTATTTAATTAATTAATTTTATTGTGATTTGGGTGAAAGTTTACAGAGCAAATCCACTTTCCACATAGCGGTTCGCATACACTTTATCTCACGCCATTGATTATAATTTACCACAATGCAACAGCTCCCCTTCCACTTCCTAACCACAGTAACCTTTTCCCTGTGTCCTTCCCTCCATGCACTCCTGCCCCCTGAGCTATGTCCCTGTGCATACACAGCCCTTCTATTCTCCCAAAATTGATCTCTCCAAGGAGTGTATCTACCTAGTGTAAATGTGTACCTCACATGCCTGTTTTTTGTTTGGCTGGAAGTCACAGATGTAGGTTCAATTCCAGACCTGAAAGGCAGCTAGAGGCCATGGCCTCAGTAGTTCCACCAGGCTCTATCAGACCAGCAAACCTGGTTTTCCCCCACCCTCCAATGATTTTGAGTTTTGTTCCACATTGTTTTCCTACTCTATCCAGGATCTCCTACATAGATCCGCCCCTGAGTGGTTGACAGTGGTAGTGGGGCACCAATAAGTTCTTCTGGTCTCATAGTCATATAAGTTGAGGATCACATGTTGTGCCAGTCAGTTGGACTAATTCTTTCCATGAAATTTTGGTTTTCTTCATTCTTTGCTGTGGACGAGGAGAGACCCATTGTTGCATCTAGATGGCTGCTTGAAAACTTTTAAGATTCCAGTCGCTACTTGCCAAAGTAGGAGGTGAAACAATGTTTTGTGTAGTGTGTTATGCCAATTGAGCTTGATTTTCCCTGTGACCATGGTCCTGAGCCCACAGGTGCAACTACTTGGTCCCTCTGGGTAGCTGGCTGTGCCCACGAAATGATTACAGTCTTGTCCCTTGTCAGCTTTACTATACCTGGGAATTCTTACAGAACATAGTAATACACTTGTAGAAACATTGTCTGCCAACCCTATACATGGTTTTGGGCACATTCCCCTCTGCATAGACATACCTAATAGTTCAACCTGTTCACCTATCTATCCACCCATATATCCATGTTTGGATGTTGCCTAAGTTTTACGCAAATTTTGTGTGAGCTAATTTTGTCCAGGGAGAGGGTTCATAACTTTAACTATATTCTCCAAGAGGCCTGGGACTTTAGAAAGATCAATAGCCACTGTTTTTGCTTCAACATTCCCTAATGTTTCAGTGATGTTCTTTGATTCATTAAAAATACAAGCTCCTCTGGCACATTATCCATAACTACTTTCCTTCTGAAATCTTAAATATAGTTCCTGCAGTTAGATTGGGAGCTCTGGTGGTGTAGTGCCTAGGGGATTTGACTGCTAACCACAAGGCTGGTGGTTCAAACTCACTAGCCACTCCTTGGAAGGAAGGTTGTGCAATCTACTTCCGTAGTGATACTACCTCGGAAACCCAAGGAGGGGTCACTATGAGTCAGATCCAACTCGATGGCAGTGAAAGCGAGCATTTAGATGGCATTATCCTTCAGGTCTCTTATTCTCCTAAATAGTTATACTTGCTTTCAGATTTCATTTGACCTCCTGGCCTTTGGCTTTGCCATTTTCTCCTAAGCTATCACTCATTTCTTCTGCACCCATGATCCTATGCATATCCTTTAAGCACCTGTTTGCTAATATTCATGTCCTCTCATCTCTGGCCATTATTTTCATTTAACTGTACCATGAAACTCAACCTTCCCTCCCTCCACCCAACCATCTGTTTTCTCTTCCACTGCACATAAGTTTAAAGGATCTCTGGTGGTGTAGTGGTTAAGGCATTTGGCTGCTAACCAGAAGGTCAGCTGTTTGAATCTACCAGCTGCTCTGTGGAAAAATTTGGGGCAGTCTGCTTCCATAAAGATTTTCAGCCTTAGAAACCCTATGGGGTTCTCTATGAGTTGGGATTGACTTGATGGCAGTGAGTTTGGTTTTTTGTGTTTACAAGTAGATTTCAGAGACAAGCAGGAGATGAATTTTACAACTGGATAGATTGGTGCTTCTATGGAGTCTGTCTCTAGCTACCACTCAGTGCTCTGGATAATGAGCATGCAGATTCCATTAGACGATGTTCTAGAAAACTTCTTTGATTTCCCTCAGTAGCTTTTCCATGTTGTTGTGTGCCATTGAGTCGAACCCGACTCATAGTGACCCCTCCTTGGGTTTCGGAGGCAGTTCTGAAGCCCTTTCCCATACCCGCTCTCTACTTGCCCTCAGCGTTGGACTTTATGGAGAACATAGAAAACATGTTGCCACTTCTTCTATCTATTTATCCAACCCTATTCCCGATTTCAGAATGTTTAGGTTTTCCTGAAGTAAAACTCTAATGACCAGAGGCATTTGCCTCATTACTTCTGGATGTTCTCTGTGAACGCTGGTGTTACTGATTGTATTATGTTGCCCGAAAAGTTATGTTGGAGTCCTAATATCTGTACCTATGACTGTAACCCTGTTTTGAAATAAAGGATTTCTTTTGTTATGCATATGACACCATTAGCAGAGTAGAAAGGATCTCTGGTGGCATAGCGCCTAAGGCATTTGACTGTTAACCAGAAGGTTGGTGGTTCAAACTCACTAGCCACTCCGCGGAAGGAAGACAGGGCAATCTACTTCCATAAAGATTTACCACCTCAGGAAACCCAAAGGGGGTCGCTGTGAGTCAGAATTGACTCAATGGTAGTGAGTTTGTTTTTTTTTTTTTTGATCAGAGTAGGAGTCCTAAACCTAGTCACTTCTGAGTGGTGTTTTATACAAAGAGCAGAATAGACAGACACATGTGTTGTTAGGTGCTATCTCGTGGATTTGACTCATGGCAACCCCATGTGACAGAGAACAGTTCTATAGGATTTTCTTAGCTGTGATTTTTGGTTTTAATCTTTATGGTAGCGAATTGTTAAGTCTGTCTCCTGTGTAGCCACTGGGAAGATTTGAATCCCAGCTTTTTGGTTAGCAGCCAAACGCTTAACCATTGGATCTCTAGACACCTCGTGACATACATGGCGGAAGACAACAAAAACCATGTGGGAGCCCATCTACAAACAAAGGAATGCCAAGGATTGCTGGCAGGCACTGGAAACTGGGAGAGAGACTCAGAAGGAATCAACAGGTGGAGACTCTGATTTAGACTTTTAACCTCTAGAATGATCAGAAAGTAAATTTCTGTTTTTCAAAGCCACCTACTTTTGTTTAGCATCACTAAGTAACTTAAGATACCTGGGCTGATCAAACTTCTGAGGGAATCTAGTCTCTTCATGAAGCTTCTTAGCTGAGATGTAAAGGTCAGGAGCACAGAAACAGTTGCTGAACCAATATTCCATGATTGAACATGGGGTCCAGAGCCCTGTGTTACAGATATTGAACTCAGATCATAATTAGGAATCAGACATTCACAGCTGCATTCATGACATTAATACAAGTCAGAGAAAGAGATGAAAATGGGAAGTTGCAATGGAAATATAAAGGGGAGGAGAGAGCCCAGTCTTGCAAGTCATTTCTCAAATTGCTTAAAGCAAGGAAGATGCTTTGGCCCAAAGATCCCTGAGGTAACCCATGTTGAGGAAATGTACTCCTTAGTTAGCCTGTCAGGGTAACTAAGTGGGGGAAGGGAGGAGCATGATAATCTTTATTAAAAAAACAACAATAAACAAACTCACTGCTGTTGAATGGGTTCTGACTCATAGTGACCCCTCCTTGGGTTTCCAAGGCTATATCATGATGAAGTAGATTGCCCAACCTTCTTTCCAAGGAGTGGTTGGTGGGTTTGAACCACCAGCTTTCTGGTTAGTTGTCATATGCCTTAGGCACTACACTACCAGAGCTCCTGATAATCTTTAGTGTAGTGCCCAAGGCACTTGACTACTAACCAGAAGGCTGGCAGTTCAAACCTACCAACCACTCCTTGGAAGGAAGGTTGGGCAATCTACTTCCATAGTGATACTGCCTTGGAAACCCAAGGAGGGGTTACTATGAGTAGGTGCCAACTCGACGTCACGTAACAACAACAACAACAACATGGTGTAGTGGTAAGTGTTGGCTGGAGCCAGACTCCATGGGTTTGATTCATGGGTCAGTCATTTACTGGCCCTGTAAACATGAGCCAGTGATTTAACCTCTCTGCCACAGTTAAGGAACCATGAATAGTGCAGTGTTTAAAGCACTCATCTGCGGACCAAAAGTTGGTTATTTGAACCCATCAGCTTCTCTGTGGGAGAAAAATTTGACAGTCTGCTTCTGTAAAGATTTACAGCCTGTGGGGCAGTTCTGCTCTTCCTATAGGATCATTATGAGTTGGAATTGACTCGATGGCAGTGGGTTTGGTTTTTGGATTGGGTGCCTTAGGTTCCTCATCTATGAAAATAGAGGTGCTGATATAATAAACCAACCTAATAGGGATGCTGTGAATGCTAAATGACTGTATAAAATGAAATGCTTAAAACTATTAATGCACAGGATAAGTACCAGAAAAGTATGACTTTGAATAACTGTAATATTTACAACTGAATATTGGCTACAACTGAAAGTAAGTTGCAAATACACATATTGTAGAAAAGTTGGAATGGACTGGACAGCATGCAACAACTATTATAACGTAACAAATTTGAAATACCTGTTCTGTTTTACAATTTTACTTTCATTACAGTTCTTAACAGGAATAGAAATATTTTAATTCTTTTTTCCCATATAAATTTTGATCCCGTATTTATTTTTTGTGAGTAAATTCTAGAAAATGTATATAAAAATTCATTGATAATTTTTTTCTTAAACTCAGCATTGGTTTTGCAATAGTGCCACCTTCTGGTTGGAGTCTGCTTACAAGCAACAGCTTGTCCCAACTCATCCCAATGTGTTTGATAGTTGTGATTTTGTCCAGGGGATCATTGGTGAACTATGGTAAACTAATCCCACCAGACTCTGAAAACACTGGCCAGATATGTGCTAGAAGATAAAAAAGGCATACGTAATGAAGAACAATTTAAAGAGAATAGAACAAAGATGTTATGCTAAGCATATAAACACATCAATAGTGTGTCTAAACTTGGAATATTTGTTTGATTTTAATAGTTCACTTCTCCTCTAGAAAGGTATAATGGAACAGAATGAATTACAGAAAACATCAAATAAGATTTGTCCAAAAGACTAGTGTTTTCCTAAGATTTTAGCTTGCAGGCTAATAGGCAGGGAATGAATGCAGTGTTTGTTTCTTGACCGTTCTGGAAAAAATAGGTGTGGGATAGGTGGGCAAAGTCAGCCTCTTGAAGGCAGAAATTATAAAAGATACTGATAAACTCAACAAATTATAGCAACTTTAAGAAATTATTTAAGGTGAGGGAATAAAGAAAATAACATTTGAACAAATTATGTACTGTTGTTGTTGTTGTTATGTGCCGTCGAGTCGGACCCGACTCATAGCGACCCCTCCTTGGGTTTCCAAGGCAGTATCACTACGGAAGTAGACTGCCCCATCTTCCTTCCAAGGAGTGACTGGTGGGTTTGAACCGCCAGCCTTCTGGTTAGCAGCCAAGTGCCTTAGCCACTATGCTACCAGAGCTCCCTATTATGTACTAGATATTTTAAAAATGTTTAATTCTCACAACAGTGTCCCATTAGTATTCTCACCCTTTCAAATATGAGAACACAGAAGCCTATAAAAGTTAAGTATCTTGGGTGAGGTTTATAGGATTAGTAAATGATAGCACTGTCTCTCACTCCAAATGCTGTGCTCACATCTCTACATATATGTCTCCTGATTTTATTTTATTATTTTGTATTGTTGAAAGAAAGAAAGAAAAAAGAAAAGGAGATAATATTCTTCTAGCATTTACTTTGTACCATGCACTACACTAAATGCTTTCACATGTTTGGCTTCATTTATTTCATAAAAATTTGATTTAGTCATAGTTTTTTTTTTTTGCCTTCTTGGAGCTCATATACTCCTTAGTTAGTGTCATATTATTATTTTCACTAGTCTGAATGAAGTTTTCCCTTCTTTCTTCCTAAATATTCATATTCATTACTGCCACTTTGCACCCCCACAGGCCCCACTTCTAATGTATGCAGTACATACTGTTTGGCTATTGTGAAATGTTTGATATTGGTGTACAGACCTTTATTCTAACTTGTTAGGTGCTGTGGGATGAGCTCTGACTCATAGCAACCCTGTATATAACAGAACGAAATACTGTCCAGTTGTGCACCATTATCACAATCTTTGCTATGTTCATCGTTGCAGCCACTGTGTCACTCTATCTTGTTGAAGGGCAGTGTTAGTCAGCAGATAGAAGTAATTAACTAGATATATACAGAGCAACACATGGATTTTTAAAACTGTGATAAGTGAACAAAGTAAAAAGCACAATGAAGTAAGTAAATAATACTAACTTAGGTAGGTGGTATTATTTACTTATTTCATTGTGCTTTTTACTTTGTTCACTTATCATAGTTTTAAAAATCCACGTGTTGCTCTGTATGCATCTAGTTGATTACTTCTAACTGAATTATGTGCCTGTGCCATGATTTACCTCTTCCCTCCCACAGTGATGGTGCAATACAGTGATGACCACCCTGTGCCTGTCCTCTCGTGGACATGGGTGAGAATTCATACCCATACATAGACTTGCAAGGCCTAATTGTCCATATATTTTGAAGAAGACTCCAAATTGTTGTGATGTGGCTGCCCTTGTGCAAGGTGCACCAGCAGCATGTGGGCATCCCTGCATCCACACCTCTCTGCTAGCCATTGGAATTATCCAGCTTTCTCATTTCTTCCTATTGTTTTATGTAATATTTCATTGTTTTAATTTGCATTTCAGATAACCAAAGGATTTGAACTCTCTTCGTAAATTTATTGTCCCTTTATCTTTCCTCATATATAAATTGCCTATTCAGATCCTTTTCCATTTGATTTTTTTATGGATTTGTAGAAGTGCTTCACGTGTTGTTAGTTACTATCACTCCTATTAAAGATGCAGAAACTGATTCTCAGTGACGTTAAGTGAATTGTCTAAGGTAACCACATTAAGTAGTAAGGTAAATATTTGAACCAATTTTTATGCCTCTGCAAAGCTTTATATTATGGAATACAGGTGTACATGGGAGATACTGTGGGTTTGGTTCCAGACACCACAAAGTGAATATCACAATAAAGGGAATCACATGAATTTTTTGGTTTCCCAGTGCATGTAAAAGTTATGTATCTACCACACTGTAGTCTACTAAGTGTGCACTAGCATTGTGAAAATGTGTGAAATATTGTGAAAATTCATAAACGTGACACAGAGACATGAATTGATCATATGCTATTGGAAAAATAGACCAATAGATTGGCTTGACACAGGATTGCCACCAACTTGAATTTGTAAAAAACACAGTATCTGTGAAGTGCAATAAAACAAGATATGCCTGTAGCTTGTTGAATAAAAGTTACCAGGTTAAGGAAACTTCAGAGTTTGGATTATTAAATGACTCTCAGTTCTCAGAAAGGAAAGTGGCCCTCCTTGGGTTTCCGAGGCAGTATCAGTATGGAAGTAGATTGCCCAACCTTCTTTCCAAGGAGTAGCTAGTGGGTTTGAACCTCCAGCCTTCTGGTTAGCAGTCAAATGCCTTAGGCACTATGCTGCCAGAGCTCCTAAAACAAAATAGTGAAGTCCTTTATCCATTTGGCACCTCTCTACCTTTCCCGCTCATACATTCTTCTTAAAGAATATATTTTACTTTTCATAAACTAAAACCAAAAGAAGAAAATTAGTTACCCATAACCCTATAATTTCTAGGTAAGCACTATGTCATGCATCATTTTCCCAAATTACCTCAAAAATGTGTATTAAGTACAGGTATGTGTTGTTTCCCCCCTTGTGTGTCAGTTTGTCATACTGTGCTGGCTTCTGTGTTACTGTGATGCAGACAGCTATGCCAGTGGTATTTCAAAATGAATAGGTTTCAAGAGAGCTTCCAGACTAAGATAGACTAGGAAGGAGGACTGGGTGATCTACTCTGAAGAAACTGGCCAGTGAAAACCTCATGAATAGCAGCAGAACACTGTCAGACATAGTGTCAGAGATGAGCCCCTCATGTTGGAAGACAATCAAAATACTAGTAGGGAAGAGCTGCCTCCTCAAATTAGAGGTGACCTTAATGACATGGATAGAGTAAAGCTTTCAGGACCTTAATTAACTGATGTGGCACAACTCAAAATGAGAAGAAACAGCTGCAAGCCTCCATTAATATTAGGAATGTATAAAATATAAAGTATAAATCTAGGAAAACTGGAAGTTGTCAAAAATGAAATTGAATGCATAAAATCAATAGCCTAGGCATTAGTGAACTAAAATGGACTGGTATTGGCCATTTGAATCAGATAATCATATGATCTACTATGTTAGGACTGACAAATTAAAAGAGGAATGGTGTCACATCCATCATCAAAAAGAACATTTCAAGATCTATCCTGAAGTACAACCTGTCAATGATAAGATAATATCCTATCCATCTACCCACAAGGAAGACTAATTAATACTATTATTAAAATTTATGCACCAACCAGTAATACCAAAGATGAAGAAAATGAACTTTTTTTTTTTTTTTTTTACCAATTTATTCAGTCTGAAAATGATCAAAGATGCAGTCAAAATGCATTGATAATTCCTGGTGATTGGAATGCCAAAGTTGGAAACAGAAGAAGGGATTGGTAGTTGGAAAATATGGCTTTGGTGAGAGAAACAATGACAGAGAAGGCATGACAGAATTTTGCAAGAACAATGACATATTCATTGCAAATACCATTTCTTAGCAACTTAAATGGAAACTATACATGTGGAGTTCACCAGATGAAGTACACAGGAATCATACTGACTGTATCTATGGAAAAAATGATGAAGTATCTCAATATCATCAGTCAGAACAAGGCCAGGGACAGACTGCAGAACAGATCATCAATTGCTCATATGAAAGTTCAAGTTGAAGCTAAAGAAAATTAAAAGAACTCCATGAGAGCCAAAATATGACCTTGAATGTGTCTCACTTGAATTTAGACACCATCTGAAGAATAGATTTGAGGTATTGAACACTAATGACTGAAGATCAGACAGTCTGTGGTAGGACATCAAGAACATCATAGATAACATAACCACAAGGTCATTAAAAAGACAGGAAGGAAAGAAAAGACCAAAATGGATGTTAGAGGGACTCAGAAATTTGTTCTTGAATGTAGAATAGCTAACATGAATGGAAGAATTGATGAAGTAAAAGAACTAAACAGAAGATTTCAAAGGATGGCTCAAGAAGACAAAGTATTGTAAAATATCCAAAAACAAATTTCATTACTTCTATTACCCAGACGTTTTTGAGGAGGGTGTTACTCAGTTTCCATGTGTTTACTCTTTTTCTGTTGGTATTCCTAGTGTTGATTTTTAATTTTATAGCATTGTGATCTGATAAGATACTTTGTAGTATTTTAGTGTTTTTAAATTTATTGAGGCTCTATTTGTGGTATAACATGTGGTCTATCTATCCTGGAGAATGTTCCATGTATGCTAGAAAAGAGTGTATATTGTGCTGTTGTTGGGTGAAATGTTTTGTAGATTTCTATAAGGTCAAGTTGGTGGATTGTGTTGTTTAGTTCTTCTGCATCTTTGTTGAGTTGCTTTCCAGTTGTTCTATCTCTTATTGAAAGTGGTATATGAAAGTCTCCTGCTATTACTGCGGGGTCATCCATTTGTCTTTTCCATTCTGTTAAAGTTTGATTTACGTATTTGGCAGCTCTTTCATTGGGTGCATAGATATTTATTAGGGTTATGTCCTCTTGTTCAATTGATCCTTTAATCATTATATAATATCCTTCCTTGTCTCTTAAGATCATTTTTATCTTAAAGTCTATTTTATCAGAAACTAATATTGCCACTCCTGCCCTTTTTTGGTTGCCATTTCTCTCAACCTTTGATTTTTTAGTCTATTTTTTCTTTGTGTCTAAGGTGATTCTCTTGTGGACAGCATATTGGTGGGTCTTATTCAGTCTATAACTCTCCATCTCTTGAGTGGTGCATTTAATCCATTTACATTCAGTGTAATTATCAGCAAGTATGAATTTATTGATGTAATTTTATTTTGTATATGTTTTTTCATGGTGTTACTGATTTCTTTGTTCCATATAGTTTTCTGTGCTGAGCTTATTTTGTTTATGAATTTTGTTATCATCTCCCTCGTTGCTATTGTTTAAATATTTGCTGAATGTTTGTGTTTGTCTTTTTTTCATTTTGATGTGAATGTTTATCATTTTTCTTTGAGGTTACCCTGTGGTTTATTATTTTCTTCCTAAGTTTAAAATAGTCTGTTCTATCTTGCAATTGATCAACTTCCTCACCATTTAGAAGTTCTGTACCTACACTATTTATTCCTTCTTTTTGGTTTGTAATTGTCCTCACTTACCAATTGATGTTGCTGGTTCCCTGTTTGCAGTCTTACAAGCTTATTTTACTTTGTATAGTTCTATAACTGGGTTAGTTTCTGGCTTATGTTCTCATATGAGTTATTCATCATTTTCTGTTTGCTATTGTTGGTTCTTTGTCCGAGGGATTCCCTTTAGCATCTCTTGTAAGATTGGTCTGGTTTTAACAAATTCCCTTAATTTTTGCTCATTTGGAAATGTCCTAATTTCACCGTAATATTTGAGGGACAGTTTTACTGGTCATGTAATTGTTGGGTGGCAATATTTTTCTTCCAAGGTTTTATATATATCATCCCATTTGCTGAGAAACCAGAGCTTAGTCTTAATTGATTGCCCTTTGTAGGTAACTTTTCATTTTTCCCATACTGCTTTCAGGATTCTTTCTTTGTCTTTGATTTTGGTGAGTTTGATGATGATGTATCTTGGTGATTTACTTTTGGGCTCTATCTTGTTTGGAGTTTGTTGAACTTCATTGAATGAATATATTTTTGTCTTTTATCATATTAGGGAAATTTTAACAAATCTTTGACAATTTTCTTTGTGGTTTTACTTGTTTCTTCCTGTTCTGAAATTCCAGTTACATGTAGGTTATTCCTCTTGATGGCATGCCACATGAATCTTAGGCTTTCTTCATTATGCTTTGATCTTTTTTTTTTCTCTTGAAGCCCTTAACAAAGTAGTATTGAGATATTTGTCTTCAATCTCATTAGTTTTATCTTCCATTGATTCTGTTCTACTCCTTGGCTCAAGGTGTTATCTATTTCTGAAATCTTAGTATTAATCTTCTGGATTTTTATTTGTTGCTTTTGTATAATTTCTGATTTTTTGTTTGTTTTGCCAATTTGTCTTTATTGTTTTTCTAAATTTCTCTAGAGTTTTGTCTTTGTTTGCCTTAATTTTGTTAGTGTTTTCCTTGATCTGTCTCTCAATCCACTGAAGGTACCCAAATATACTTGTTTTGAGTTCTTTATCAGGGAGTTCCAATGATGCTTCTTCCTCAGGGATGTTTTCTGGCTTTGTATCCTGATTCATGGCTTGTACGACTTTATCTTGCTTCTTTGTTTGGACTGGGATGGTCAGTTGTCTCTGAGATACTGTGATATTGTTGTATTTATGTTTAATTTGTGGTTGTATGTTGGTGTCATTCACCCAAGATATTTTTTTTTCCCTTTATTTTGTTTTGATATATTTGTATGAGCAGGTCTGTGTAGCTTGTCTGCCTATTCTGCTCCTCTATTCACTAGCTGTTAGCACTTAGACACTAACCACCTGCCTCCTGCTGAGTGTGATAGAAAATGAGAGTGTGCAGAGATCTCTGTTAGCTTTTCATAAAGGGTAGTTGAAAGTGAGTTGAACTGGTATCAGCTTCCATCTCTTGTTGGTCAGTTGGTGCAAAAGCAAGTGGTGGCCCTTATTCAGTGGGTCACGCTGCAGTTATGGTTGTGTTGTGTGGGAATGATTGCTGTCTCCCACTCAGCTAGACAGGAAACAACAACAACAAAACACCAAAAATATAAAAACAAAAAGAAGAGAACAAAAAACTCAAACCACATAAGCAAACAGGAACAATCATTAAAAAAAGAGCAATAAATGAGAAGAAAAAATTTAAAAATATATTAAAAAAGGATAAAAGAAAGTTAATGAGAAAAAGTGGGAAAACAAGCCACAATATCTGGGGAGGGAGGAATGAAAGAAAAGAGCAAGAGTAAATGAACAGTAAAGAAAAAATAGGAAAACTACAAAAGGAAAAACAAAGGATGGGAAGAACCAAAAGATAGAACAAAGAAGGAAACTATGGAAAGGGAAGAGAAAAAATGAAAGAAAAAAAAAAAAAGAAAGATAGAATAACTTAAAAACAAACAAAAACAAGACTGGGGGGGTCAGAGCATGGCACCTAGGCTTTGTCAAGGCACAGGCTGGGGTGGAATTCCTGCTGGTCAAGAAGGTGGGTAGAGGAGGGGGATGGGCACACCTCTGTTCACTAAGAGGGTGTGAAGTATAAGAGTAACAAGGGGAATATTGCATCTTTCTAGTTGTCAGTCTCCAGTGTGGTTGCCTGTGCTGTCCTCAACAAGCAGGGCCTATTCTTAGGTTGCTGTCCAGGTAGGAACACCACTTGCATATATTCAAAATAGCCATGCTGCTTGCAAACATCCAAAATGGCTACTCCTCAGGACAGCCATCAGCAGTTGACAGGTCTGTTTATCTCCTTCTTTGCTGTTTTCCTTTCTGGTTGTCAGGCACCAATGCAGTCCTTCCTTGCCCATGCAGTCCTTGGTGATCAGACCTGATTCTTAGGCTGCTACTGGGACACCTCTTGCCAATATTCAAAATTGCTGTGTCCTCAGCACA
Organism: Orycteropus afer afer; assembly: GCF_000298275.1. NCBI lineage: Eukaryota > Metazoa > Chordata > Mammalia > Tubulidentata > Orycteropodidae > Orycteropus > Orycteropus afer. The sequence goes on along the minus strand of NW_006922004.1, from coordinate 2,283,192 downwards.
GCTGGCAGTCTCCAGCTCTGTATGTCTTCTTCTTTACTGTTTTACTTTTTTAGTTGCTAGGCATGAGTGCAGTCCTTGCTCACGTAGTTCTTGGTGAGCAGAGTTAATTCTTAGGTTGCTAATGGACTCGCTTGCAAATATTCAAAATAGCCATGCCATCCAGACAGCTGGCAGTCCACATTCCCATTTTTCTCCTTACTCACTGTTTTCATTCAGTTTCTTCTCCTAGTTGGTATTTAATCCATTTCTTTATCCTTCCCTTCAAAGCTCAGGGTTCCAGGATCATCTTCTGTATTGGTTTCAACTGGTTTCTCGTTGTTTTGTTGCAGAGTCTCTCTGTCTGCCTATTCTGTCATCTTGCTGGAACTGCCAAAGATCTCTTTAAAGTGTAAAAGGCAAAGGTGTCATTTTGAGAACTAAAGTTTGCCTGACTCAAGCCATGGTATTTTCAGTTGTCTCATATGTATGTGAAAGCTGAATAATAAATAAGGAAGACAGAAGAATAATTGATGCATTTGAATTATGGTATTGGTGAAGAATTTGATTATATCATAGACGTCCAGAATGAACAAATCTGCCTTGGAAGAAATATAGCCAGAATGCTCCTCGGAAGACAGGTTAGTGAGGCTTCATCTTATATACTTTCGATGTGTTACTAGGAAAAACCAGTCTCTAAAGAAGGACATCATGGTTGGTAAAGTACAGGGTTAGCAAAAAGAGAAAAATCCTCAATAAGATGGAATGACACAGTGGCTGCAACAATGGGCTTGCCTTGAGTCAGAACTGATTTGACAGCACCTAACAACAACAATAACATGCATCGTTTAATGTCCATTAGGGCAAGGTGTAGGAGCTCTCGTGGCGTAGTGCCTAAGGATTTTGACTGCTAACCAGAAGGCTGGCATTCAAACTCATCAGCCACTCCTTGGAAGGATGATTGGGCAATCCACCTCCTGAGAGATACCACCTTGGAAACCCAAGGAGGGGTTGCTATGAGTTGGGATCAACTCGCCCGCAGTGAGTTTGGTTTTTTTTGGAGGGCAATGTGCAACCATATATATGTCCATGATTCCATAAAGTTTTATTAACTTTTTATTGTGACTTGGGTGAAAGTTTACAGAGCAAATTGGTTTTTCATTAAACAATCC
>NW_006922004.1:2266344-2281619 GCF_000298275.1 Orycteropus afer afer | reverse complement strand
TTAGGGTTATGGAGTCTGGGGTTCTTGTGTTCTGTTAGTCCTTTGGACCAATTGATTGCTTACATCTTTGATTTTCTTCACTCTTCTTTGCTCTGGATGTGCAGAGAACAGTAGATGGCTGCTCACAAGCTTCTAAGACTCCAGTTGCTACTCACCAAAGTAGGATCTAGAACATTGTTATTGTGGCCTATGTTATGCCAATTGACCTTGATGTCTCCTAAGACTATGATCCTGAGCCCCCAGGCCTTGCTCCTTGTTTCCTCAATGTGTTTGGTTATGACTAAGAAGTTTTCATAACTTTACCCCTGTATGTTCTACTATATTCATGGTTTTATTTGCAGTACATGTAAATACCTATGTAGAAGACACTCTGTCAGACTTGTATATATTGGTGGGTATAGTCCCATTCACCTTCTTACCCCTGTTCATCTTGTGTGTCTTATCTGTGTATCCACTTTTAGATTGTTGTTATTAGTGTGTTTGCAGGATTGGGTATGTGATAGTGTTTGGCATTGTTGCCTTTAACTCTTGTTCTCATCAGTGTCTTCTTTCACCTTGATCATTTTGTGCCGACCTCCTCTTTACTGTATGTAGCCTTTCTCTTTACCCAAGTAATTTTATGTCTACTCTCTAGTGGTAGTTGTAGAAGGTCAGTGAAAAAGAGGAAGACCCTCAATGAGATGGATTGACACAGTGTCTGCAACTATGGGCTCAAGCACACCAAAGATTGTAAAGATGGTATAGGACCAGGCAGTGTTTCCTTCTGTTGTGATTAAGGTTACTATGAGTTGGAGATGGCTTGATCGCACCTAACAGCAACAGCAACAACCTTCTAGTTGGTGATTTAGCTTCTTTTCCTCTTTCGTTCCTGGCAGCCATCAAAGAATGTTTCTTTCTGTTCTGTCCCTTTTCTTGACTTTTTACATGAGTGATCTCATACAACATTTGTCCTTATGTGATTGACTAATTTCATTCACCATAATGTTGTCTAGGTTCATGCATTTTATGAGGTGTTTTGCAGATTCATTCTTATTCTTTAATTTTACATACTATTCCATTGTGTGCATGTACAAAAGTCTGTTCATCCATTGATGGGCACATAGGTTGTTTCCATCTTTTTGCTATTTTAAATAATGCTGGGATGAACATGGGTGTGCATATATTTGTTTGTGTCATGGCTTTTATTTGTCCAGGTAGTGGGATTCTTGATCTTACGGTATTTTAATTTCAACACTTTTAAAAAAGTCCATGCCATTTTCTACAGTGATTGCACCATTTTACAGTCCCACCAGCAGTGTGTAAGGGTTCCAATCTCTTCACATCCTCTCTAGCATTTTTTTGTTTGCTGTTTTTCCAAACTTTGCTATTAATGCTGTGGTGAGATGGTATCTTACTGTTTTGATTTGTATCTCTCTAACAGCTAATGATCACAAACATTTCTTCATGTGTTTATTGGCTGCATGAATGTCTTTGGTGAGTGTCTATTCATGTCCTCTGCCCAATATTTAATTGGATTCTGTGTGTTTTTTGTTCTTGATATGTTAAAGTTTTTTTTTTTTAATGAATTTTAGAGATTAGACCCCGTCCGATATGTCATTGCCAAAATATTGTCCCCAGTCTGTAGATTCTCTTTTTACTCTTTTGATGAAGTCTTTTGATGCACAAATATGTTTAATTTTTGGAAAGTCCCATTCATCTAGTTTGTCTTCTGTTGCTTCTGCATTTTTAGATATGTATGATAGTGTATTATGTCATGTATTAGGTTCCCTACATTGGGCCTTATATTTTCTTTGATTATCTTTATAGTTTAAGATTTTACATTTAGGTCTTTGATCTATCTTGAGTTAGTTTTTGTATATGATGAGAAATATGGCTGCTGTTTAGTTTTTCTGCAGATAGATATCCACTTTTGCCAGCACTATTTGTTAGAGACTATCTCTTCCCCATTTAATGAGTTACGACCCTTTGTCAAAGATTAGCTGTCTCTAAGTGGGTGGATTTACTTCTGAGTTTCAATTCTGTTGCATTGGTCTACATGTCTGTCATTGTACCAATACTAGGGTATTTTGATTACCATGGTTCTATAGTAGGTTTTGAGGTCAGGGACTGTGAGGCCTCCTACTTGATTCTTCTTTAGTAGTCTTTTGCTTATGTGGGGTCTCTTTTCTTTCCATATAAAGTTGGTGATTAGTCCTTCCATCTCTTTAAAGAATGATGATGTAATCTGGAGTGGGATTGTATTGTATGTGTAGAATGCTTTGGGTAATGTTGACATCTTCACAATGTTAAGTCTTCCTATCCATGACATTGGTGTATTCTTCCATTTACATAGGTCTCTTTTTTTCCCTTGTAGTAGTGTTTTGTAGTTTTCTTTGCATAGGTCTTTTGTGTCTCTGGTTAGATTTATTCCTAAGTACTTCATCTTTTGGGTGGTTATTGTAAATGGCATTGTTTTCCTGATTTCCTTTTCCGAGTTCTCTTTGTTATTGTAGAGGAATCTGACTGATTTTTCTATGTTGATCTTATACCATCCAACTTTGCTGAATTCTTCTATTAGTTCCATTTGTTTTCTTGATGAGTCTCTGGAATTTTCAATGTATAGGATCATATCATCTACAACCAGAGAGATTTTTATTTCTTTGCCAATCTGGCCTTTTTTGCCTTCCTTCTCTGGCTAGGACTTCCATTACAATATTGAATAAAAGTGGTGATAAAGGCATCCTTGTCTGGTTTCTGTTCACAAGTGAAATGTTTTCAGTCTCTCCAAGAATAGTGTTGGCTGTTGGTTTTGGGTATATGCTCTTAATTATGTTGAGGAAATTTCTTTCTATCCTATTTTTCTGAGGATTTTTACCAAGAATAGTTGATGGATTTTGTCAAATGTCTTGTCTTTTCAATTGATATGGTCATGTGGTTCTTTTCCTTTGTTTTATTTATGTGGTGGATTACATTGATCGTTTTCCTAATGCTGAACCATCCTTGCATACCTGGTATGAATCCTACTTGGTCATGATGTATTATTTTTTTGAATGTTGCTGGATTCTGTTGGCTAGGATTTTGTTCAAAATGGTGGTGTAGTGCCTAAGGCATTTATTTGACTGCTAACCAGAAAGCTGGCGGTTCAAATCCACCAGCCACTCCTCGGAAGGAAGTTTGGGCAATCCTACTTCCATAGTGATACTATCTCGGAAACCCAAGGAGGGGTCGCTATGAGTCAGGGTCGACTTGACGGCACATAACAACAACAACTCCTCTTAATGTTGGGTAGAATTTGTCAGTGGAGCAATCTGGGCTAGCATTTTTTTTCTTCTTTTCTTTTTTTGGCAAAGATTTTTCTCTGCCTTGTTCAATTTCTTCTTTTCTGAAGGGTCTGTTCAAATTTTCTGCCTCAGATTGTGTTAGTTTGGATAGTTAGTGTATTTCTAGAAATTGGTCCATTTCTTCTTGGTTTTCAAATTTGTTGAATACTTCATAGTATTCTGTTATTATCCTTTTTAGTTCAGTTGGTTCTGTTGTGACATTGCCTATTTCATTCCTTATTCATGTTATTTGAATCTTCTCCTTTGTTAAATTTGCCAGTGGTTTGTTAATTTTATTAATCAATTTAAAGAACCTATTTCAAGTCTTGCAGAGTCTTTCTATTTTTTTTTTTTTAACAGAGTTTATTTTACATTCAACATTATGTGTGCACTTAGTTACACTCCCCCTTTACCATCTCCAACCCTAACCCACTCTTCTCCCCTCCCTGCCCAGTAACCCTCCCTCCCCCTCTGTGCCCCCTCATAGTTATGCGCTCCTGAGTGTCCTGCATTTCCTCCATGCAAATGTTGCCCCTCTGGTGCTCTGGTCCATTGCTTCAAGGAATGCATTTCCATAGAGTATGTGGGTGTGTCACCCTGGGTTGAGTGGTCTGTGTGTACATCTTGTTTATTATTGGGCTGAAAGCCAGCCCTGGGGAGTGAATTTTATTCCAGGCCCAGATTGTATTTTTTTTTTTTTAATTTCTATTATTTTTCATTTATTTCTGCTTGACACTTTATTATTTCCTTTCATCTGGTAACTGTGGGCTTGATTTGCTATTCTTTTTCTAATTGTTGGAGGTGTTGGGTTAAGTTATTGATTTTGGTTCTTCTTTTTTGATATGTGAGTTTATTGCTATAAATTTTCCATGGAGCACTGCTTTTACTGTGTCCCAAAGATTTTGGTGTGTTATGTTTCCATCTTCCTCTTCTTCTTCTTTTTTTTTTTTGTTTCCATCTTCTTTTCATTAAAGGATTTTTTTTCTTCTTCTTAGCTCTAAGAAAGACAATGAGGGGCTTATTTATGAATGTCTTTAATTTGATTGGTATTAAGAAGACAACTATTGAAATAATGCAGCTGTTAATAATGAAGCTGTTAAAATGGACCTGCTCATCACTTCAGCTAACTAAAATTTCATGCCAATTTTAGTCTTACAATTTTGGAGTGTTATTTCGGCTACCATTTTATTATTTATTTATTTGCTTCAAACAAGTTAATATATGTCTACCCTTTAGTGGTTTACCCTCACTTCCCCAACTACCTGTGGGAATCATTTGAGGCTTTCATTGGGTGCATATATATTTATTATGGTTATGTCCTCTTGTTGGATTGACTCTTTAATGATTATATAATATCCTTCCTTATTTCTTTTGTTGGTTTATGCCTTAAAGTCTAGTTTATCAGAAATTATTATTACCACTCTTGCTTTTTATAGTTGCCATTTGTTTGATATATATTTTTCCACCTTTTGATTTTTATTGTATTTTTGTCTTTGTGACTAAGGTATGTCTCATGTGGACAGCATATTGATAGGTCATGTTTGTTTTTATCCATTCTGCTACTCTCTGAATCTTGATTGGTGCATTTAATCCATTTACACTCTGTGTAGTTATTAAAGGAGCTCTGGTAGTGTCGTGCCTAAGGCATTTGACTGCTAACCAGAATGCTGGTAGTTCAAACCCATTGGCCACTCCTCAGAAGGAAGGTTGGTCAATCTACTTCTGTAGTGATACTGCCTTGGAAACCCAAGGAGGGGTCTCTATGAGTTAGATCTGACTCCACAGCAGAGAATTGCATTTGTGTTGCGTAGTAATTGATAGGTATGAATTTACTCCTGTCATTTTGCTGTTACTTTGTGTGTGTGTGTGTGTATGGTGTTGATAGTTTCTTTGTTCCATATATTTTTTATGTGCTGAGTTTATTTTATATATATTATACATATATAATTTCCTTCATTGCTGTTGAAGACTTTATAATTTTCTTCTTCTTTTTTTTATTTTGGTGAAGAGTTTTATTAATTTTCTTTGAGGTTAAGCAAACAAACAAACTCACTGCCATCAAGTCAGATTCGACTCATAGCGACTCCTCCTTGGGTTTCTGAGGCAGTATCACTATGGAAGTAGATTGCCCAACCTTCCTTATGAGGAGTGGCTGGTGGGTTTGAACTGCCAGCCTTCTAGTTAGCAGTCAAATGCCTTAGGCACTACACTACCAAAGATTAGCTTGTAATTTATCATTTTCTTCCCGTTTAAGACCTTCCATTCTATCTTGATGTCATGTTGACTTCCTTGCCATTTGGAAGTTCAGGAACTATATAATTTATTCTCTCTTTTTGCTTTGTAGGTGTCATCTTTTACAAATTGACGTCTCTTGTTCCCTATTTTCAGTCTTGTAGGTTTATTTATTTTTGATACTTCTATATATCTGAGTTGATTTTCAGGTGATGTTTTCATGTTTCTTGATCTCCAGTTATTGTCTGCCATTGTTGTTTATCTATCAGAAGGAATCCCTTTAGCATTTCTTATAAGGTTGCTCTGGTTTTTACAAACTCCCTTAATCTTTATTTATCTGGGAATGTCCTACTTTCACCATCATGTTTGAGAGACAGTTTTGCTGGATATATAATTCTTGGTTAATAGCTTTGTTCTTTCAGGGTTTTATATATGTCTTTCCATTGCCTTCTTGCCTGTATTTTTTCTCCTGAAAAATCAGAGTTTAGTTTTATTGGTTCTCCTCTGTAGGAAAGTTTTCATTTTTCTTGAGCTGCTTTCAGGATTCTTTCTTTTTCTTTAGTTTTGGAGAGTTTGATTATGATATATGTTGGTGATTTTCTTTTGGAGTATATCCTATTTGGTTTTTATTGGGCTTCTTGAATGTATATTTTCTCATTTTTCATAGTATTATTGAAGTTTTCTTTCAACAAATCTTTGACAGTTTTCTCTATGCTTTTTCTTGTCTCTTCCTGTTCTGGAATTCCAATCACATGTAAGTAATTTCTCTTGATGATGTCCCACATAATTCTTAGGTTTTCTTCTCCCCCCACATTTTTATGACTTTTCCACTAACAGATTCATATTAAGAACTTTCTATTCAGTTTCACTGGTTCTGCCTTCCTCTAATTCAATTCTACTCCTTTGCCCTTCTAATGTGTTATTTATTTCTGAAATTTTGCTATTAATCTTCTATATTTCTATTTACCAATTATGTATGCTTTCTAATTTCCAATTTATTTTTTCAATTTCTTCTTGTATTGTTTTCCATAATTCTTCAGAATTCTGTCTGTGTTTTCTTTGATTTCATCTGATTTGCTCTATCTCTTTCTTAAACTGCTGAAAGACCTAACTATACGTTTTCTGAATTCCTTACCAGGTAGTTCCAGTAGCATTTCTTCTTCTGGAAGAACTTCTGACCCTGTACTTTGGTCACTTGTTTGAGCCATCTTTTCCTGCTTCTTTTGTGTGTGATTTTTTTTTTTTTTGTCTTTTAGCCAGGGATGACAAAAGCTACAGGATCCAGGTAAGGGGAGAGAGACAGGCCCACATCAGAGGCAGAAAAGGGAGGGAATGCCAGGGACAACAAAGCAGTGGGATCCAGGTAGGACCCAGGTAAGGGAAGGGCAGAGAGGTTTTGAATAGCTAAAGGACATGAACTTGTTTGTCAGTTTGTCATACTGTGGTGGCTTGTGCATGGCTGTGAGGCTTGAGGTTGTGCTACTGGTGTTTCAAATGCCAGCAGGGTTGCACATGGTGCACAGGTTTCAATGCAGCTACTAACAAGAAGGAAGAGGCCATCCATTTCACAAAGAATTGGCCAGGGAAAATCTTATGAATAGCAGAGAAACACTGTCTAATACCTTACTTGGCAACTTTATGAATAGCCTGGAAACATTGTCTGTAAGAAGGTGAGCCCCTTAGGTCAGAAGGCGTTGAAAATATGACCAGGAAAGAGTTGCCTCATCAGAGTAGAACCAACCTTAATGATATCAATAAAATAAAGCTTTCAGGACCTCCATTAGCTGACATAGCATGACTCAAATTGAGGAGAAACAGCTGCAAACATCCATTAATAATTGGAATGTGGAATGTAGGAAGTATGAATTTAGAAAAATTGGAAGTTGTTAAAAATGAAATGGAACACATCAATTGATATCCCAGACATTAGTGAGCTGAAATGGACTGATTTTGGCCATTTTGAATCAGACAACCATATGATCTACTATGCTGGGAATGACAATTTGAAGAGGAATGGCATGGCATTCATCATTGCAAAGGATGTTTCAAGATCTGTCCTGAAGTACAATGCTGTCAGTGATAGGATACTATCCATATGCCTACAAGGAAGACCAGTTAATATGACTTTTATTCAAGTTCATGTATCAACCACCAAAGCCAAATATGAGGGAATGGAAGATTTTTTATCAACTTCTGCAGTCTGAAATTGACTGAATATGCAATCAAGATGTGTTAATTATTACTGGTGACTGGAATGCAAAAGCTGGAAATAAGGAAGACCCACTGGTAGTTGGAAAATTTGGCCGTGGTGACAGAAATAATGCAGGAGATCACATGGTAGAATTTTACAAGACCAACAAGTTATTCATTGCAAATACCTTTTCTCAGCAACACAAACTGCAGCTGTACATGTGGACTCTGCTATATGGAGTACACAGGAATCAGATTGACTACATCTGTGGCAAGAGGTGATGGTAAAACTCAATATCTTCAGCCAAAACAAGACCATAAGCTGATTGTAGAGCAGACCATCAGTGCTTATATGCAAGTTCAACTTGAAGTTGAAGGAAGTTGAAACAAGTCCACGAGAGCCAAAATATGATCTTGAATATATCACTCCTGAATTTAGAGATCATCAAAAGAATAGATTTGATGCATTGAACACCAATGACCAAAAACCAGAAGAATTGTGTGATGACATCAGGAACGTCATCCATGAAGAAAGCAAGAGGTCATTAAAAAGATGAGAAAAGAAGAAAATACCAAAATGGAAGTCAGAAATTTGCCCTTGAGTGGAGAATAGCTAAAGGAAATTGAAGAAATGATAAGATAAAAGAGCTGAACAGAAGATTTGAAAGAGCAGCTTGAGCAGACAAAGCCAATTACTATAATGAAATGTGCAAAGAACTGGAATTAGAAAACCAAAAGGAAAGAATATGCTCAGCATTTCTCAAGCTGAAAGAATTGAGGAAAACATTTAAGCCTCGAGTTACAATATTGAAAGATTCTAAGGGCAAAATATTAAATGATGCAGGAAGCATCAAAAGAAGATGGAAGGAACACACAGAGTCACTGTACCAAAAAGAAATGGCTGATCTTCATCCATTTCAGGAGGTGGCATATGTTCAAGAACCAGTGGTATTGAAGAAAGAAGTTGAAGCTGCACTGAAGGAATTGGCAAAGATCAAGGCTCTTGGAATTGACAGAATCCCCATCGAGATATTTCAATAAATGGATGCCATGCTGGAGGCACTCACTCAGTTATGCCAAGAGATTTGAAGACAGCTACCTGGTCAACTGACTAGAAGAGATCCATAGTTGTACCTATTGCAAAGAAAGGTGATCCCACAGAATGTGGAAATTATTGAGTAATATCATTAATATTGCATGCAAGTAAAACCTTACTGAAGATAATTTAAAAATGTTTGCAGCAGTATATTGACAGAGAACTTTAGAAATGCAAGCTGGATTTAGAGGAGGATGTGGAATGAGGGATATCATTGCTGATGTCAGATGGATCTTGGCTCAAAGCAAAGAATACTAGAAAGATGTTTACTTGTGTTTTATTGATTATGCAAATGCATTCGATTGTGTGGATCATAATAAATTTGGATAACATTGAAAAGAATGGGAATTCCAGAACACTTAATTGTACTCATTGTAAAAGAGGAACCATTACATAGACCAGGAGGCTGTCATTAGAACAGAACAAGGGGACACTGCATGGTTTAAAATCAAGAAGGGAGAGTGCATCAGGGTTGTATCCTTTCACCATAATTACTCAATCTGTATGTTGAGCAGTAATCGAAGAAACTGGACTATTTGAAGAACAATGTGGCATCAAGACTGGAGGAAGAATCATTAACAATGTGTGATGCACTGATGATGCAACTTTGCTTGCTGAAAGTGGGGATGATTTAAAGCATTTACTGATGAAGATTGAAGAATACAGTCTGCAGTATAGATCACACCTCAATATAAAGAAAACAAAAATCCTTACAACTGGACCTATAAGCAGCATCACGATAAAATTTGGAGAAAAGATTGAAGTTGTCAAAGACTTCACATTGCTTGGTTCTACAATCAATGCCAATGCAAGCAGCAGTCGGGACATCAGATGACATATGTTGTTGTGTTGTTGTTATGTGCCGCCGAGTCAGACCCGACTCATAGCGACCCCTCGTTTGGTTTCTGAGGGGGTATTGCTAAGGAAGTAGATTGCCCAACCTTCCTTCTGAGGAGTGGCTGGTGGGTTTGAACTGCCAGCCTTCTGGTTAGCAGTCAAGTGCCTTAGGCACTACACTTCCAGAGTTCCTAAATATTATGGTAGTTATAGTTTATATTTCTTTTCTTTTACTTTTCATTTAATGATGTGCTGTTGAGTCATTTTCCTTAAACTATATTTGTTATATTATTAAAGTAATTAATTTGACATTTTTTTCCTCTTTGTTTAAATGTTTAGAAAAGTTTGGAAAAATTGGAGTGCTTATAAAAGTTAAGAATTGTATGTATTGGTAGTAACGGAGATTTAAAATAACAGTGGCTTAAGTATAATAAAAGGAGCCCTTGTGGTGCAGTGATTAAGTGCTTGGCTGCTAACCAAAAAGTCAGCAGTTAAAACCCACCAGTTGTTCCATGGGAGAAGGATATGGCAATCTGCATCCACTATGTTTGTTTTTTGGGTAAGTAAAATGAGGGTTTATTATCATTATTTTCTAAAAAAATAAAAAATCCAGATAAAGTTTGTCCAAGGCTGACATGGTGGTATCAGGAACCCAGGCTCCTTCTGTCTTTCTACTTTATTCTCCTTAGTATCTGGGTTTACATCCGTAAAGTTTCTTCTTAGGCAATAGATGGCCACTGAAGCTCTAGAGTTTATATCTGTGTTCCAGGAAAGAAGAAGAATGAAAAAAGTAGAAAAACAGTGTCTTCCAGTTGAACAAATACTTTTAAGTCACTGACCTTCTCTATACATACGTGTGTCTGAGAGACCTTATTTAGCTAGTCTCACTGAAAACGCCCCAGTACAGAAGTTGTTTAGTAAGAAGGGAGTCCCTGGGTGGTACAAATGGTTACCACACCTGACTACTAACCAAAATTGGAAGTTTAAGCCTACCCAGAGGTGCCTCAGAAGAAAGACATGGTGATCTCCTTCTAAAAATCAGCCATTGCAAACTTATGGTGTACAGTTATACTCTGACACACATACAATCATCATGAGTTAGAAATGACTCAATGGCATCTGGTACTGGCTATTAAGAAGGGAAAACAGATATTGAGTATGCAGATAGGGGTGTCTGCCACAGCCTTTAATCATCTTTTATTTAATACAAACTTCACCCACAGTGGGAGAAAATTCTTGGGAACCATATATCTGGATAAAAGTCTAATATCCAAAATTTGGAAAATATTTTTTATAACCAAATAATACCTTAAGTAATCAATTCTTAAAATTCTAGATATTAAAAAAATGAAAATGTGTAAGGGGCCACTCAACACAGTCTGGATACAGTTTTCAGTTCCCTGAACCTGTCTCAGTGGGGAGAGGGTGGCTTGCAGGCAGAGCAGTTCAGTTCCTCATTTGGTTATTCAGTCATTCAATAAATACCTATTTAGCACCTATATTTTTTGGAGGCGTAAGTATAGAAATAATTACTACATATGTGTAGTGCTTCACAGTTTATAGAGGATATTCATCCAATTTTCCCATTTAATCCTCATACAACACCAAGTGGTAGGAAAAAATAATTTTTTCATATTATACCTGAGAATACTTAGAAACAAAAAAGTTAAATATACAGTACAATTCACAAGATCAGTGTGGACCAGAACCAGGAGGTGAACTGGGCAATTCCAACTTCCATATGTTTTCCAATCCTCTGGCTTGAGTAATTGGGCTGGCTCTGTTGCTAATTAGAGAATCATGACAACCGTCTTTCTCAAAATTCCAGGTGTCTGTAGCTAGGGAACTACCCAAGAAGGATCTTTGGGCCATCAGGGCACTTGCTTTATTTTCATGTAACATTTGAATATGGTCATGTGAGTTCATCAAAACTGACAATTTGTAACCTCTTTTGTCTTTTCCCTTTTTTAAGTATAAAGTATGAAGTCAAAATTTGAGACAATTGCCATGGGCATACCCAGATTTTGACAAAAGCTCCTCCTCTTTTTATTTTGATAAAAAGAATGATTGCATTACAATAATTTGTATTCAATATACTATTAAGGGTTCAAAAATAAAGACTATACTCAACTGATTTTTGACAAGGGTGCTAAGTCTACCAATGGGGAAGAAAAAGTCTCTTCAATAAATGATGCTAGGAAATTTTAATATCTCCATGCAGAAGAATGAACCAGCATCCAACCCTTATGCCACATAGAGAAACAAATTTAAAATTGTTCAAGGGCCTTAATCTGAAAACTAAAATCATAAAATTCATAGAATGAAATGGAGGGATGATACTGTGATACTTGGATTTCTGTGATGGACTAATTGATAAGACAACAAAAGCACAAGCATCAAAAAATAAAATAAATAAATGGAATCTCATAAAAAAATAAATATTTCTGTATCATCAAGAAACTATCAAAAAAGTGAAAAGATAGACTGTAAGTGGAAGAAATTTCTTAGGAAGCATATATCTGGATAAAAGTCTAATATCCAAAATTTAGAAAATACTTCTATAACCAAACAACAAAAAGATAAATAACCAGACCAAAAAAATGGGCAAAGGACTTGAGCAGACATTTCCCCAAGGAAGATATTCAAGTGGCCAAAAAGTTCATGAAAAGAAGTTCAAAGGCATTGCCATTAGATGCAAATCAAAATCATAGTGAGATATCATTTCACTCCATTGGAATGGCAATAACAAAAAAGAAATGGAAAATACTAGGTATTGGCAAGGTTGTGGAGAAACAAGAACCTTCATTCATTGCTGGTGGGATTGTAAATTGGTGTAGCCAATTGTACAAAACAATTGGTAGTGTCTCAAAAAATTGAACATAGAGCTCCTCTAAAACCAAACCTAACTCACTGCTGTTCAGTCAATTCTGACTCATGGAAACCCTATATGACAGAGTAAAACTTCCCCATATAGTTTCTTTATGGAAGCAGACTGCTAAATGGAACATCTGATGGGTTCAAACTGCTGACCTTTGGGCTAGCAGAGAAATGCTTCACCACTGTGCTACCAGTGCTCCTTAGAACTACCATATGACCCAGCAATTCCACCCTTAGGCACATACTATTATAATTGAATAGCAAAAGACTTTAAAGCAGTGACATGAACAGGCATATGCACTGCAGTGTTCATTCAGCACTATTCACAACAGCCAAAAAATGGGAACAACTGAATGTCCATCAAGTGATATATGGATAAATAAAATGTGGTATACATTGCAATATTACTTGATCATAAAGAAGAGTAAACTCCTGATGCATGCCACAGCATGGATGAATTTAGAGGGCATTACGCTGGGCAAAATAAGTCAGATACAATAGGACTAAAATGGTATCACTTACAGAAAATAAGCAATTGTATAGAAACCATAACTAATTAGTGGTTACCAGGGGTGGAAGGAGCTCTGGAAGCATAGTGCCTAAGGCACTTGACTGCTAACCAGAAGACTGGTGGTTCAAACCCACCAGCCACTCCTTGGAAGGAAGATGGTGCAATCTACTTCCATAGTGATACTGCCTTGGAAACCCAAGGAGGGCTTGCTACGAGTTGGGTCCGACTCCAGGGCACATAACAACAACAACAACAGGGGAAGAAGGAGCTATGGTGGCATAGTGCCTAAAGTCTTTGACTGCTAACCAGAATGCTGGTGGTTCAAACACACCAGCCACTCCTTGGAAGGAAGATTGGGCAGTCACTTCCATAGAGATACTGCCTCAGAAACCAAAGAAGGGGTTGCTGTGAGTCAAATCAACTCGATGGCAATAAGTTTGGTTTGGTTTGAGGGGTGGAGGGAAGGGGAAAAGTGGAGGGTTTTGCTTAAAATACATTGAATGAGTTTTAAACATGGGGGAATAATTTGGAAAAAGAGATCAAGAATGGATTCACGACTTCAAGAGTATAATCAAAGTAATGAAAGTGTCCATGTAGAAACTAATGAGATATTGTATGTTTTGTTGTGTACTGATATAATAATAAAAAAAGAAAATCCTACCTCTCAAACTGCCCTTGGTTAACTTGATTAACTTTACCTAAGAGTGATATTTTATTAATAGAAACAACTTGTGTGAGACAAACCTCACAACTGATCAAGACAACTTGAATTGAGGATTCTTGGGTTAAGAATTTCTGATTGAAATGTCCCAAATTTGATGACTGTTGATGTGCTACTTATTTTCATTTTTTCAGCCTTTCAAAATGTACATAAAGCATCAATGTTCCCATAGCAAAGGTCAGTAACAGCCAAGTAAATTTATATCTATATGTATGAAATCATTTGTTGCAGTATGATACTTTAAAGCAAAAAATGCATACTAATTTTTAATCATCGAAAATAATAAGGGAGTCTTTTTGGAGATAGAAATAAGTTACCTTAAAATAGTTAACTGGTAATTTTTGTTTGTTATTTCCAAAGTTTTCAAACTTCTCAACAGAAAATAAAGTAGATTTAAAGTACTTGTTTTATCATGAGGCATATAAATAAAAATTTAGTTTTATATTGGTACTTAAATATTAAGAAATAGGTATGTCTTTTACTTTTATTTCCTCTCTAAATCTGATGATAACCAAATCTCTTAAATTGCATGCACATATTTATATATTCACTTGTAAAAACTGTTAATCTCCTCCGGATGTCAGTCACTCACCAAAATTAAAAGTAGATTTGACACAGCAGATCTGGTGGCTCATAAAAATAGATTTCTTTCAAAGAACAAGGAGTTGAGCAGTGTTCCAAACAAGGAAGAACCTATAGACATCTCCAATGTATCTTCTATATTTGGACTTGTGAGAGCATTAGTCAGCTGTATTACGTAATTATCTCCTACACAAAAGTATTTCAAGGTCTGTAGGAGTTTTCTTTAGTTAAGGCTGATCAATCTTTATTACTCTCAATTTATAGCTTCCCAGATGTGCAAATTGGTGAGGACATTTTTGTTTAAGAGAAGTTAGTTCCTTATTTGCACTTCTTTAACCATTTTTAATGACCTGACTGCTATTGAAGATGAATAATAGAGAGACTTAGAGAGATTTTCTTTGAAAGAAACATCTATAGCACAATATATCATCATAAAATAAGCGAGGGAGGAGATTTTAGGTTTAGGTTTTTTAGCTCGATATGGCTCCCCTGAACCTTTTGAAATTTCAGTAACTACATTTTTAAAGTGAGGAGAACTGCATTTTAATTTTTTCTGTTAAATAAATCATTTATACATGAGAAGAGATTTTGTGCTAAATCAAAATTTACCATAGAGCCAAGAGGTACATTTTATATAATTATATTTCTACTTGACATAAAATCTCTATATAAATATTATCCTAAAAATGAATTATTAACTTCCCTCTAGACATCTATGTAATTCTGGATGTTGTTATAAATGCTCCTTATCATTAAATTATATTCCTTTTCTATGACTACAAATCTAGCTTCCCTACCTTGCATGGTGTGTTAGGCTGGGTTCATAGAGAAGCAAAACCAATGTAATTTACATATACATATATGTAAATTTACATATATATATATAAACATTACATATTTACATATATAGTGCATATATATATATATATA
>NW_006922004.1:2262324-2265798 GCF_000298275.1 Orycteropus afer afer | reverse complement strand
AAGAGAGAAAGAAGGAGAGAAATTTATTTTAAGGAAATGGTGCAGTTGTAGAGACTGTTGTTGTTAGGTGCCATTGAGTAGGCTCCAACTCATAGTGACCCTATCTATGTACTACGGAATGGAACACTGCTGGTCCTGTGACATCCATCTCTTTGAGGGTCTTCCCTTTTTTTAATGACCCTCTACTTTACCAAAGCATGATATCCTTCTCCAGGGACTGGTCCATTCTGACAACAAGACTAAAGTCTGACCGTTCTCACTTCTAAGGAGCATTTGAGCTGCACTTCTTCCAGGACAGATTAGTTAATTCTTCTGGCAGTCCATGGTGTATCTTCAGTATTCTCTCCAGCACCACAATTCAAATACATTAATTCTTACTCAGTCTTCCTAAATTGTGGTCCAGCTTTCACATGCATATGAGGTAGTTGAAAAGACCATAGCCTGAGTTAGCATCTTAGTCTCCAAAGTGACATCTTTGCTCTTAAACATCACCACTTGTCTGTCAGTTTGTTGTTCTGTCACGCCTTGCATGTTGCTATGAGGCTGGAAACTATGCCACTGGTATTTCAAATACCAGCAGGGTCATCCATGGTGGATGGGTTTCAGTGGAGCTTCCAGACTAAGACAGACTGGAGAGAAGGATGGGGCTCATCCACTTCTGAAAACATTGATCACTGAAAACCTTATGAATAGCAGTGACACTCTGTATGATATATTACTGTAGAGGCTGGCAAGTCCCAAATCCATGGGTCAAATGTCAAGCTGGAGGCTTTTCTTGACTTACATAGCTACAGGGGCTGACAAACCCAAGATTGGCAGGTAATACAGCAGGCTGCTAGCTTCAGAGGATGACAAATACAAAATGGGCAGGTGAGATGACAGACGGTTGGCTCACAGGCTGCGAAGGCAACACACCCAGGATTGGCAGGCCATATAGCATGCCACTGATTCAAGTCCAAGAACTGGAGGTCAGATGACGATGAACGAGATGCAGGATCCAGATCCAGCAAAAAGCCAGAGAGCTTGCCAGAGCTTTTATGTATATATTGGAAGCAGGCCACAGCCCTGAAACTCCCTGTAACTGATTGGCTTCTCATAGCAGATCTCATCATGGAGGTGATTACATTATATCAGCTCTCATCATGGGGGATGGCTACATCATAACTTCTAAACCACTCAGAATCATGGACCAGCCAAGCTGATTACATAACCTTAATGATTACACTCAGTTGCCTTCAAATATAACTTTGCCAATGTTTACTTTACTATTTCCTACCAAGTGATGATAGTAAGCCACACATCTTTCTGTACTTTGCTGTGTTCTCTCAGTGTCCTGAGGCATTGTGGCTTCCATTGGTTGGTTTCCATCTTCACTTTTGCTGTGGAACCATGGTCTTCGTGCTGTGGCTGTAGTAGTGGCATCTTATCTTTCCCCCTGCTACCCTCTGTCCTGTCTCCAGCAGGTCCCTTGAAGGGTCTTTTCTCTGTTATCACCCAAGGGCATCAGTAGAGGAATATCAATAATGATATCTATGCCTACTCTCTAATTCCACTTTGCAGCAAGCCATGGGTTTGCTGTAACTTGATTTCTATATTAAGCTGCTCAAAATGTTCTGAAATTTCATTATTTATGTTTGAAGTGATCTGTCAAACAAAAAGTATTCCACAAATATTGCATAATAGATGTCTCATGAAAGTTCAATTCAACTAACACATTCACTTAAGAAAAAGGTTTCAATATTCCATCTCAATTGCTGGACCCAATTGCTGGAATCATATGGAGTAGAAATATTTATGAAGAGTCGACAGTGACAGCTTCTCACTATAGAGACTTTTCCATATCTTCTGATTGAATGAAAGGGGAAAAAAAAACCCCTATGTATAGTGATTCTTTTGCATGACTTTCAAGGAAAAAAGAATGGGTAATATTTCTGGAGAAATTAGGTTGAAAGCTCAATGAGGGTGAAGATAGGAGGTGACATGTTCTTCTGATAAACAGGGATAGTGTTGTCTGGGCACCACCCCATACTTTTTTTTTTTTTTTTAATTAAACATTCAGAAGCTCATAAGGCAGATAACTAGAAGGGAGTTAGGGTCTGAGAGATGTAGGAGAACAAAAGCTGAAGATTGAGCAACTATGTTTCTATTTTAGTATTTAAAAAGTATAATGATGGCAACAGAATTGACTGCACTGAATGCAAAGCCATCATCAAAACTCTGCAGCAAGGTGTTATCACACTGTGAGCAGAGATGAGGAGCACAGCAGTCAGGAATAGGTGGAATGGAACATTTCTTGAATCACAGAATGCCTACTATATAATGAGATTTGCATGTGTAACTTTTGCATGAGGTTCTTATTAGACTTTCATCTACAGTTCCTCTGTCTTTAATATTGTTTACAACTCTTCACTGATGAGTGATTGCCCTCTTTCTCTCCAAATTTCACCATTTAACTGAGTTCCTCAAGATGGACAGTCACCTTAGTTGAAGAATAAGGAATAGGGCCAGAATGAGAGGCAGGCATTTCATTGCCAGATGTCATGCACAGTAAATATTCTCTTATTTGTTGTTGAGAAAAGCCGTGAACTGTAGTAATAGTTGCCATGTGTTGCAAGAAGTCTTTGATATAGTTCTGGTAAGATGGTGGAATAGGCAGAAAGACTGCACAGACCATCTTCAACAAAGAAAAGGGGAACTAATTGACACAGCTACAGAAGATAATCCTGGACCTCTGAATCTTGAAGGGAAGAATATAGAAGTGGGCTAAACCCCAACTAGCCAAAGAATTTGCATGAAAACACCAAAAAAGGAGACATACAGAGCTGTGGTCTGGCAGCGATCCTGATGGCACAGACAACTTGGATATTCTTGAGAGGTGGTAGGACCTAAGAGTTAACCTAAAAATTAGCCCTGCTAGCCAAGGACTGCATGAAGAACTGCTCTAGTGGCTGGAGAATAAAAGGGGAAGGAGCAAAGAGGAAGGTGGGCTGAGCTGTGGACTCTTGTCTGTTTGGAGGGCACAGCCATTTTGAATGTTTACAAGCGGCTTAACCATTTTGGATATTTAAAGCGACACGTTCTCCCAAGATTCCAGGGACTTAAGAACAGCCTCCACTTGCCAGGAACCCCGAGGACATTCCGGCCTGGATGACTGGGAAGGTGCAACATTCCCTTGTTATTCTTATATCCTACACCCTCTTGGTGAATGGATGTGCAGCCATTCCTCACTCTCATCCACTTTCTGGGCCAGCAGAAATTCCATCCCAGTCCATGTGCTCAGACGGAGCCTGGGTACCCTGCCCCACCCTGCCCTGATTTTTTTTTCCTGTTTTTTAGTTTGTTTTTGTCTGTTTTAAAACTACTACTATTATTATTAATTTTGTCCTTTCTACTATTATTCTTTATTCTTCCCCTGCCAGGTTCTAGTTTTCAGCTTCTTTTCTTGTCCCTGTTCCTGGTTGCAATTTTTTTTTT
>NW_006922004.1:2236286-2245768 GCF_000298275.1 Orycteropus afer afer | reverse complement strand
TAGAATCTGCAAAACACTGCATAATGTGGATGAACTTGGAGGACATTATGCTGAGTGAAATAAGTCAATCACAGAAGGATAAATATTGTTTTAGTCCATTATTGTAAAAGTCAAGGAAAGGTTTAACTATGGAAGTAAATTTTCTTTGTTGGTTACCAGGGGTGGGAGGGGATGGTAGGGAACATTATTAGATAGGTAGAGATAAGTATTGATTTGGATGAAAAGAAGGGCAAAGTACCAAATATGAGTGATCAACATGGTGGCATTGAGGAAGAGGAACTACAGACGTACATGGGAGGTATAGACAACAAAGATGAACGCTTTTGCACATAGAGTGCCGCATTGTCAGTGAAGGCAAACATGGGTATATGGGTGGATAGATGCGTGGGCAGGTTGTTTATGAAGCAGGGAGTGTACCCAAGATCATGTGTAGGGTTGGCAGACAATGGTCCTATAAGTGTATTTGTATGATCTGAATTCCCAGGTGTATTATAGTAGAGCTGACAAGGGACAAGGTTGTAGTCACTTCTTGGTCACAGCCAGCTACCCAGAGGGACCGAGTAGTTGAACCTGTTGGCTTGGGACCATAGTCACAGGGGACATGAAGCTCAATTGGCATAACATACTACATAAAACATTGTTCTACCTCCTACTTTGACGAGTAGCGACTGGAATCTTAAAGACTTGCAAGCAGCTATCTAGATGCAACGATGGGTCTTTCCTCGTTCAGAGCAAAGAAGAATGAAGAAAACCAAAGATTGATGGAAAGAATTAGTCCTAGCGACTGGTATACCATGCAATCCACAGCCTATATGACTATGAGACCAGAAGAACCAGACTGTGCCTGGTTACCACTGTCAGCTACTCGGAGGGGAGGGTCTATGTAGGTGATCCTGGATAGAGAAGAGAATATTGTGGAACAAAACTCAAAATCATTTGGAAAAATAAAAGAGGGTGGGACCAGGTTTGCTTGTCTGATAGAGCCTGGTGGAACCACTGAGACTATGTCCCCTAACTGCCCTTCAAGTCTGGAATTCAACCCACACCTGTGGCTTCCAGCAAAACAAAACACAGAGATATGAGTTGAACGTTTACCTGAGGTAGATACACTCCTTGGAGAGACCAATCATGGGAGAATAAAGGGCCTGGTTATGCACAGGGAGACAGCTCAGGGGGCAGGAGTGCATGGGGGGATGGACACAGGGAAGAGGTAACTATGAGAAGGAAGTGGGAGGGGAGCTGTTGCATTGTGGTAAATTGTGGTCAATGTCATGAGACAAAGTGTATGTGAACTGCTGTATGGAAAGTGAATTTACTCTGTAAATTTTCACACAAATCACAATTTAAAAAAAAGAAGTCTTTGATATAATAAACTTAGGTTTTCTGAGCAAAGTGCTTTAAGCACAGTAGATGCTTCATAAACATTTATGATTAATGATT
This sequence comes from Orycteropus afer afer, assembly GCF_000298275.1. Classification (NCBI taxonomy): domain Eukaryota; kingdom Metazoa; phylum Chordata; class Mammalia; order Tubulidentata; family Orycteropodidae; genus Orycteropus; species Orycteropus afer. The sequence goes on along the minus strand of NW_006922004.1, from coordinate 2,244,328 downwards.
TCTAGGATTGCATTATCTGTGCTATCTTCACAGCCAACTGTTCTGGCTGGAGAAATGGAATTAGAAAACAGCAAACCCTGTATTTCTGAATATGAACATACCTAAGAAACGATCTGATTATGGTTTTCCTACTAGGCTGTAATTTACCAATTTCAGTTTATGTTTGTGTTGAATTCTGTTGAACATACGTATGTTATGATTGTTCAGACAATTCCCTGTGATTCCCTTTCAAATGAGATGGCATCTGTTTGGTCTCAGTTGGGAAAGCATGCTAAAAATGTCTTTGGTATTAAATCAGCTCATTGGAACAGTATATATTCCAAAGTAGATTTTTCTTTTCATTTTTTTTCTTTAAATTTTTAGTAAAATGTTTACATTTTCACTTTATTTCTGGAAGATACAAGGCCTTTATACACTACATTTAACTTAAATGTTAAGGTGAGAATTTGTGTTTGCCAGCTAAAAATAGTAATTGTTCTTACCTGTAACAATGTGATCAGAGAGGACAGTTTCTTAACTAAACAGTTAAAAATATTTTACTCCTGAGATAAATCGTGAGGACACATAGCTATTTCAGAAAATGAAAAATCACCTCTCAAACTAAGCAAAAAATGTTTCCTATTGAAGTTGCCCCAAAAGAAGGACTTCCAAACTTGGTTCTGACCCATAAGTTGAAAATTCACTTCTAAGCAATGGAAAGTGGTTCCAGCTCTTCATGTTGTCAGAAAGTAATTAATTAGCTTGTTTAGTTCAAGTAATTTTTCTATGATAAAGGAGCATTAACAGGTCACTTTTTAATGTTCTAGTGATATGAGCATTTACTTACAATTGGTATCTGTAAAAGCAATACTAGAGTTTAATGTTACATGAGAGTTTATGCTATATAAGAAGGAGCACATACATGAGCTAGTAACTGGTGACATGATAAGTGTAAATGGTGGCAAAATAATACCAGTGTTGAGTAATAAATGTGTTCTGAGTGGAAGGTGTGTCTCTCCAAGACAGCACCTTTGTTTTTGTTTCCTATTATGAGAAAGTTTATGATTTTCATGCTGACTTAGAACTGACTTATATTTCATAAGTTTAGTATGTGATTTTATGCATTTTCAATGTTTCTACTAGATTTTGAACAGTCATGATTTTCCTCCATTGGACTGTATTGCCTCAATACCAGGTTAATTGTTATGCTTATTGAAGGTGGAAGGAGCTCTGGTGGCAGTGGTAACAGCATTGGGCTGCTAAGCAAAAGGTCAGCAGTTCAAACCACCAGCCGCTCTGCAGAAGAAAGATAAGGCAGTATGGTTCCATATAGATTTACAGTCTTCGAAACCCTACATGGCATACTCTGGCCTGTAGGGTCACTATGAGTCAGAATCAGCTTGATGGCAGTGGGTTTTGTTTGTTTTTTTGGTTATCAGATGTGAGATATGGAGACCATTTGCAGCGGTAAATGAAGGATCCAGGGCAGAAAGCAGAATGCTATCTGTTGGGGAGGAAGAGTGTATCATGATGAAGGGAAAAGCAGGGGCTGAGTCCCTGGGTGGGGCAAATGGGTAATTGCTGGACTACTAACTGAAAAATGGGCAGTTCAAACCCACCTCGAGGCACCTTGGAAGAAATACCTGGCTATCTGCTTTTAATAGGGACTTCTGGTGGTGTAGTGCCTAACGCATTTGACTGCTAATTGGAAGGCTGGTAGTTCAAACCCACCAGCCATTCCTTGGAAGGAAGATTGGGCAGTCTATTTCCATATTGTTACTGCCTTGGAAACCCAAGGGGTCACTTTGAAACTTTGTGGAACACAGTTCTACTTTGCAACACATGAGATCACCATGAGTTGGAATCTGCTCAATAGCAACTGTTCTTTGTTTTGGTTTGGAGTCTGTGGGAAGAAACTGAGAGAGTGAGGTTGACTGGTATAGCTGCACTAGGGCATGAAAAAAGTGTGCAACTTGTGATGCCTTTGGCCATTCTGGTTTTTCCAGCCACACTGGGGATGTCACAACTCTGGCAAGATACTTAGGGACATGTGCCTCTGTTTATTGAGGTGTATGCAACAGAGCTCTGTGTTTCTTAGGAAATCTATTAAATTAAGGACACTATGCTTTCTAGGAGCTCTGGTAGCATAGTGCCTAAGGCACTTGACTGCTAACCAGAGGCTGGCGGTTCAAACGCACCAACCACTCCTCTGAAGGAAGATGAGGCAATCTACTCCTATAGTGATACTGCCTCGGAAACCCAAGGTGGGGTTGCTATGAGTCGGGTCTGACTCGACAGCACATAACAGCAACAACATGCTTTATATTGCTTGGTTGAGAGCTGTAGGCCTCAGAGAGTCTTAGGAAGTATTTACTATCCAAAATTCTGGCAGAGAAAAGATGAAGCCAAGACTACTAGAACACTTAGTCAATTGTTAACACTGTATATTGGCTTCACTCTCTCTTATGTTATACACTTCCTGCACATGATGGGAAAGATGGCCAGTGAATGACATGCAACTGTATTTTATAATTTTCAAACACATAATTGAGTATTACAGACATTAACATTCTAATTTACTTTCAACGTATGTCACAAATAGTTCATTTTTTGAAGAACTTATATTCACTAGCCCCTTGTATTAGCTTTATGCACAAAAGTAAAGTTTTGAGATTACCTACTTTCTTTTTTAAATGTACTATAAGGACTTTTTGTACAAAATGACTCTTTTTGTGTTCTTTGTTCTCGTGCCCGAGTAAATCCCATAGTTGGTGCCACTGTCATTTAACAGGGCTCAGAATGAATTACACATTGCCACGTCACATAAATAGGTCTTACTGGAGAAAGGAAAAACAAGGCATAAGAGAAAGTGTGGGTCCCCACCCTTCTATTATTTCAAAAGAGAGATATTCCAGAATTTCAGTGTAGAGACTGACTCTCTGCATAGAGACCATTCCACTGTGAGTCTCTCTTCTTACATGATAAGAGTAAAAGGATCCTTGTCACTGGGGAGCACAGCATCTATCTGGGAGCCAGGCAGTCTGGACTGAAATGCCAACTGATTACAGGAGTTGTCTGAGGAAACAGGCTACTCAGAACCTGGTGACTTTGGGGAAACTGCGGACAGTTCTCTGGGAATAAGAGCTTGGAAACAGTCCCTACTACTAGGTGAAGGGGATGCGTATGCTGCTTGTTCATAGTGGAACATTATCTGGGCAACTCAGAGTAGGCCCTCATAGTCGTTTTTGGTGGCTAAGGAATAGAAGTGTATAGAAAAGAAAACTTGCTTTTAAACTGAGGATCAATGTGTCCTGGATATTTTCCATATGTCTCTGCAGGTTCACTATCCATCCATTTTCACTCTTCTTTGCACACTGGGAGACTGATCTTTCTAGCTTACTTTCTGGCTTTTGGTCAACTGGAGGCCTGGACGTAGCTGGGTTGGAGGTAGGAGAGTAAAGCCATGTAGTTATTTCCATGACACACCCTTTCTGGATCACTGTAAGGTGATTTTATCTCTCTATCAAAGGCTCTAGCTCTGGCTGGATTACACTCTTCTATTATAGTTATTGGGAGCTCTGGTAGCATAGTGGCTAAGACACTTACCTGCTAACCAGACGGCTGGCGGTTCAAACCCACCAGCCACTCCTCGGAAGGAAGGTTGGGCAATCCTACTTCCGTAGTGATACTGCCTTGGAAACCCAAGGAGGGGTCGCTATGAGTCGGTTTGACTCGACGGCACATAACAACAACAACAACATTATAGTTATTAGGAGCTCTGGTAGCACAGTGCCTAAGGCACTTGACTACTAATGAGAAGGCTAGTGGTTCAAACCCACCAGCTACTCCTCGGAAGGGAGGTTGGGCAATCTACTTCTGTAGTGATACTACCTCGGAAACCCAAGGAGAGGTCGCTATGAGTCAGGGCTGACTCGATGGCACATAACGACAACAACAACAACAATATTATAGCTATTCACTCTGGTTTCCAGTGTATTCTCCCTGACTTTACCCCTTTGCTTTTGGTAATCACTGCTCCTGTAGGAGCTGACACCTGAAAGCTGTCTGTAACAGCATTCTCACTAGCTGGGGTAACAATTTCTTCATTGAAAGGGGACCTGGGTGGTGCACCATTGTTTCCACCATAACCCTGATGGCTTTCACTTCTATATCCTGCCCTTTCCCTGATTTTGAAAGCATTTTCAAAGTTAAAGTTTCTTTGATTCTGAATTTATATTTATATTTAACCATCTAACTTTAATTGTAAATCCAAAGAGACCTAACATTTAATGAAGGCCAACTATGGGTCTAATATTTATTAGACATTTCCTTATTTTTTTTCTTTTTCACAATAATTACATAAGATATATATCATAACCACCACCTTCTTGTCCGTTTGTCATACTGTGGTAGCTTGCATGCTGCTCTAATGCTAGAAGCTATGCCATCAGGATTTCAAATATCAGCAGGGTCACCCTTTGTGGACAGTTTTCAGTGGTGCTTCCAGACTAATGCAGATTAGGAAGAAAGGCCTGATAGTCTCCTTCCAAAAATTACCCAGTGAAAACTCTGTGGACCACAACAGAATATTGCCCAATATAGGACCAGGAAGGATTTTGTTCTGTTGTACGTGGAATAACTGTTGTATATGAGTCAGAGCTGACTTGACAGCAAATCTCTCCACTGTGGTTTTTCACGTCTTATATCACAGACAATTTGACCAGGTCCTCTCTGGCTGTTTAGTGAAAGAAGGCACCTTGTAAGAGTCAATGTGGTTTCCTTGGCACAGGGCTTAAGAAGTGATTACTGTTTGTTGCCACTCTAACAGCATCTGAATGATTACACAAATTAGGATAGAATCCTGAGCTTGGATGGCACATAGCTTGGCTGTAAGACTGGGAGCTGAGTTTTTGCTACTTCCTACTCTACCTGGGTATCCTTGTTCAGGGCCATACAACCTGCACAATATGCATAGTACCTCTAGCACCAGGCAGCCCAGCTTAGATCAGATTTCTAATTCCCAAGGTTTCTCTGCTCCTGTACCTGCTACCATATCTATTGGTTTATTTATCTCAATCCAGAACCTAGTAAACTTAGTGTGAGCAAGAGAGACAAATGTCTCTTGGACCAGGGATTTCTTTTCTGGAAGTCTGCCTCTATGACAGAAATGCTGTTCTTCCCATATCTCTGAATATGTTCATTATATAATATTATTTGTAAGGGTGAAACAATGAAAACAAAGTAGATATCCATATGTTGGAGAATACATAACTAAACCTACTTGGTGTAATGACAAAAGGATACTTTTGAAGTTTTTGGATAATTGCTAATGATAAATATTAAGTTAAAAAATATTTCTCCAAATCACACTAAGTATACAGTGATTCTCCCTCACTCACTTCCGTAGGGTCAGATCTGACTCATAGCAACCCCTCCTTGGGTTTCCGAGGCCATATCATTACAGAAGTAGATTGCCCAACCTTCCTTCTGAGGAGTGGCTAGTGGGTTTGGACCACCAGCCTTCTGGTTAGCAGTCAAGTGCCTTAGGCACTGTGCCACCAGAGCTCCTGTACAATGATTGCTCCTTTATAAAAATGAGTGTGTATGGAATGATTTGAAGAAAATACTCAAAATAGTTGTTATCTTGTACAACTATGAGTAGAAAAATCATTGCTATGATTTCTGACTCTGCGTTGTAACTTACTGTTAGGAATCTACCATTGACTAAATTCTATCAAAGAACAAAGGAGCCTTGCTTGCATAGTGGTTACACACTTGACCGCAACCCAAAAGGTGAGTGTATGGGACCACCATCTGCTCTGCAGGTGAAAGATGTGGCAATGTGGCAGTCTGTTTCTGTGAAGTTTGAAAACCAAAACAAAACCCACTGCCACTGAGTTGATTCTGACTCATAATGACCCTGTAGGACAGAAAAGAACTGCCCCATAGTGTTTCGAAGGTTGTAAACCTTTACAGAAGCAGATTGCCTCATCTTTCTCCCTCGGAGTGGCTGGTTATTTTGAGCCACCAACCTTTTGCTTAGCAGCAGAATGCATATTAGTGGTGTCTCTAGGAAGAACCCAGTAAGTGGCATCCCTGGAGATGAGATTGTCAATGAGAAGGTACACAAGGGCAGAAAGAGGGCCATACAGAGGCAATGGGCACTAAAGATAACCTTTATCAATATAATCAAAAGTAGTTAGGATTAATGCTTGATGTTCTGGTTACCTAGTGCCTATCTGACAAGAATATACCACAAATGGGATGGTCTCAACAAACAGGAATTTATTCTTACAATTTGGAGGCTTTAAGTCCAAGTTCAAAGTGCCAGGCTCTAGGTCTTCCCCTTTTTCACTAACCCTCTACTTTACCAAGCATGATATCCTTCTCCAGGAAATGGTCCCTTCTGATCACATGATCAAAGAATGGGAGATGAAGTCAGGCCATTCTCACTTCCAAGGAGCATTCAGGATGCACTTCTTCCCAGACAGATTTGTTTGTTCTTCTGGCAGTCCATGATATTTCATCTCCAACACCATAATTCAAGGCATCAACCTTCTTTGGTCTTCCTTATTCATTGTCAAGTTTTCACATGCATATGAGGCAATGGAAAATACCATTGCTTAGGTTAGACATACCTTAATATTCAAAGTGACATCTTTACTTCTTAGCACTTTAAAGAGGCCTTTTGCAGTAGATTTACTCAGTGCAATATGATGTCTGATTTCATGACTACTGACTGCATCCATGGATATTGATTGTGGACTCAAGAAAAATGAAATCCCTGACAACTTCAATCTTCTCTCCATTTATCATGATGATGCTTATTGGTCCAGTTGAGAGGATTTTTGTTTTCTTTATGTTGAGTGTAATCCATACAGAACACTGTAGTCTTTGATCTTCATCAGTAAGTGCTTCAAGTCATCCTCATTTTCAGCCAGCAATGTTGTGTCATCTGCATATCACAGGTTATTACAGTCTTCCTCCAATCCTGATGCACGTTTAATATACAACATATATATATGGAATATATATATATATATAATATATGGAATATATATAATACATAAGGAATATATATATAATATATATGGAATATGTATTATAAATATATGGAATATGTTATGGTTACCTAGTGCTGCTCTGACAGGAATATACCACAAATGGGATGGCTTGAAGAAACAGGAGTTCATTCTCTTACAGTTTGGAGGCTTTAAGTCCAACTTCAAAGTGCCAGGATTTAGGTGAAAGCCCCTCAGCCTTGGAGTCCAGGTCTGCCTCCTGCTCCTGGCCCACTGGAGCTAGAGGCATTTCTTCACTCAGACAGCTGCTGGCTGCTAAGGCTGCCAAGCCCAAGGTTGACAAGTAAAAAGGCACAGTTATGATGTTACTTACCAAACCACATGGCAGGCCATTAATTCAAGTCTATTGTAAGTCCCAGAGTCAGCAGAGCATGGCAGGCTGCTGAACAATGAAACAGCTATATGCAGGGTCCAAGTGTACCATAAGCTAGAGACCATTCCCAAAGCTGCTTCTTATACACGGGAAGCAGACCACATCCCTAAAGCAGCTATTCAGCTGCTCACAGTAGATTCCACCATGGAGCTGATTACTGGTCTCATCATGGGGAATACTGCATCCAGCTGCCCAGCCACTCAACCAGGCCCAGCCAAGATGACACACAAACTGAACTACCACAGTTAAGATTCATGACTCTGCTGCTTAAGACCTTTGTTACAAATGATTATTCCATAATTACATTTTACTTCTGGCTCTTTCTTTATACTCTGCCACCCCATCCCCTAATGCCAAATACGATTCCTACTCATGTGGAACCTCTGCCTTTCCCCAAAAATACCATGTATTTTCATGTCCCCCAGTGTTTACCTACATACTAATATAATCGAATATTGGAAGTTCTAATTGATTACTAGTAGTTTCTTTTTTTTTTTTTAATTTTAATTTTTATTTTATATTGTGATTTGGGTGAAGATTTACAGAGCAAATTCACTTTCCATACAGCAGTTCACATACACTTTGTCTCATGACATTGACCACAGTTT
>NW_006922004.1:2231334-2231850 GCF_000298275.1 Orycteropus afer afer | reverse complement strand
TCTCTTGTAAGGTTGGTCTGGTTTTAACAAATTCTCTTAGTTTTTGCTTATCTCAAAATCTCCTAACTTCACCATCATATTTGAGTGACAATTTTGCTGGGTACATAATTCTTGGTTGAACATTTTTCTCTTTTAGGGTTTTATATATACAATCCCATTGTCTTCTTGCTTGCATGGTCTCTGCTGAGAAATCAGAGCTTATTCTTACTGGCTGACCTTTATATGTAACTTTTTGTTTTTCCCTTGCTGCTCTCAGGATTCTGTCTTTGTCCTTGGTTTTGGTGAGTTTGATGATGATATGTCTCAGTGATTTTCTTTTGGGGTCTGTCCTGTTTGGGATTCATTGGACTTCCTGAATGGATATGTTCTCTTCTTTCATCATATCAAGAAAGTTTTCCTCCAGCAAATCTTGGATGATTTTCTCAGTAGTTTTACTTTTCTCTTCCTGTTCTGGAATTCCAATTACACATAGATTATTCCTTTTGATGGTATCCCACATGAACCCTAGGCTTTCTT
>NW_006922004.1:2228113-2229914 GCF_000298275.1 Orycteropus afer afer | reverse complement strand
TAGGACTGGGCTCAGCTGCAGTTTCTTTGTCCTCCATGCCCTGTCTGCCCACGGTGCTGACGCAATCTAGCCAGGGCACCAATGGCCAGCTCTGGAGTTTGTCTGTGATGCCACCCACCTGCAGCACCAAAGATGGATGCAATTTCAGGTATGTTGGAGTCGGGGGAGTACCTGAGCAGGCTCTTATTTATGATGTATTTATTTGCAAGACCATGGCTCAATCTCAGGATAGATTCCTATTGTTAGAGGGTCACAAATTTCCACCAATTTCATGCACACTTAAAGCCCCTGCCTCTGTGGTCCCACAGCACCAAAGTGTGGCTCCAGGGCAAAATTCGCAGGATCATGCTCAGCTGTGGTTTTTTTGCTCTCTGGGCCCCGTCTACCCATGGTGGTGATGCAATCCCGCCAGACTGGTAATGGTTGGTTCTGGAGTTTGTCTGCGATAACGCCCTCCTACGGCACCAAAGATGCATGCAATTTTAGCTGTGGTGGAGTTGGGGGAATACCTTCCAGTGACCTGTGGTCCCAATAACCATGGCAAAGAAGAGTACAGTGTCTCCCAGTCTGACCCAAGCCTGCTCTTTAATCCACTGGGATGGGAGAGAGGTAGCCTTTCTGGCACACCAGTGAGATCACCTGTGTCTCAGCTGGGGTGCCCATGTCCAGCTGCACCCACACCACCCAAATTACCAACAAAATCAGCTGCTGAAGGCAGGTCTCTGCCACTGCCCACTGGAATATTTTATTGGTCGCTGGTAAGCTGCTATAAGTGACCTCATTCTTGGTTCAGGGATCTCAGGTGGCTGCCTCCACCCGGCAGACAGTGAATGCCCCAGAAAGGTTTCCAATAGTCTCTCTCGGGTGCCTGTTCATCTTCCGGCAGTAGCTCTTTCCTAAATTATCTCCCTGTGCCTTTCCTCCAATTCTGCTCTTCTGTGTTTGGTGCACTCTGATTCAGTGAGCTGTTCAGAGCACCAAAGATCCCAATTCAAACTTTTGTACCTAGTTCTGAAAGTCCTTAGATGCCAGAGGGAAAAATAAACATGCTGCTCACTGTCAAGACTCCATTTGGAATCTGCCTATTACTAGTAGTTTCTGAAACCTACACAATAGCTGTTTGCTGTTATCTAGAGACTTCTGCAAAATATAATGTTTAAGGAGGGTATATGCAAATAGAGCTCTATCCTGAGGTTAACTAGAAATGGCCCTTAATTGAATAGAGATAGATTCTTATATATATTCATATGCCTCTTTAAAATAGGGCACTATTTTAAGAATTATATAGGTCTGTTACCATCTGGTCATAAACATAATATAATCTCATGACTAAATTAATTTTCTTGATATAGTTAATACATTTCTATAACATAATATACTATTTAACCAAGCCTGATGCATTTTAAGGAGCTCTGGTGGTGTAGTGTCTAAGGCATTTGACTGCTAACCAGAAGGCTGGTGGTTCAAACCCACCAGCCACTCCTCGGAAGGAAGGTTGGACAATCTACTTATGTAGATTGGAAACCCAAGGAGGGGTCGCTAGGAGTCAGATCCGACTCGACGGTAGTGAGTTTGGTTTTTTTGGTTTAATACATTTTAAATCTATGATTTCTGCAAATATTTCAAGGTGGTAATGATATTTTTTTTCCAAATGAACTATAAGTTTTTATTGGGTTTCACCTCATTTATTTATGTTCTTGTTGTTGTTATGTGGCGTCGAGTTGGCCCCGACTCATAGCGACCCCTCCTTGGGTTTCCGAGGCAGTATCACTACGGAAGTAGGATTGCCCAACCTTCCTTC
>NW_006922004.1:2225319-2227153 GCF_000298275.1 Orycteropus afer afer | reverse complement strand
AAGGACTTGGAGAGTAAAATATTTTGGTGGTACTTCATGGTCTTTTCTATATTTGACATGTAATGGACACTTCAAGGAGCTCTGGTGGTGCAGTGCCTAAGGCACCTGACTGCTAACCAGAAGATTGTTGGTTCAAACCCACCAGCCACTCCGTGGGAGCAAGACTGGGTGATCTACTTCCGTGAAGATTTACCACCTTGGAAACCCAATGGGGGTCACTATGAGTCAGAATCGACTTGATGGCAGTGGGTTTGGTTTCTTTAATTGACACTTCAGGGTCCCAGGTCCTCTTCATTCTGCGTGTTACTTTAAAAAGAGAGGTTTTATCAACAGGCTTTATTTCCACTGTAATTAACAGTTGATTCTGATGTGGATTTCTCTTCTCTGGTCTACTACTACAAACCAAAAAACAAACCACTGTCATTGAGTGGATTCTGTCTCATATAAATTCTCAATGGGTTTCCAAGCAGTCAATCTTTATGGAAGTAGATTGCCTCATCTCCTTTCTGCAGGGCAGGTGGTAGGTTTGAACCTCCAACCTTCTGGTTAGAAGTCAAATGCTTTAGGAACTGGACCACCAGAGTTCCTTGGTCTGCTAATAGGTAGAACAAAATCTCTCAGCTTCTTTCAAACAATTGAAATAAGCAGATCCCATTAAATACATTTGATGGTTTTAACCATTAACACCTATGGGAGAAGTAGGTACAAAAGTAACAAAAAAGTGAAAATTTACAAGTTAATAAGTTTCCCCAAAGAAGTTTCCTCTGATGTTCCTCTTGTAAAGCAAGACTCTATCCTATGTCTTCCTTTCTTAGTTGCTTGGCTCTTAAAATTAAATGAGTCATGTTTTTCACTTTAGAGTTTTTTGATTAGCCTCTTGGTGGCAGCAAACCTTCAGTACTCAATGACATTTTCTCAAAAGGGATGATGTTAAATTTCAAATAAATTGGTGTCAGTTTATTTGTTTTGTCTTCTTCATTTGTTGTGATGTCACAGTTTTAATTCTATGCCTCAGTTCATTAACTGAGATAGTAAACCTATGAATCAAAGTCAGATGTCTTTTTAAATTAACAGAGGACAAATTTGCATATTCTATGAAAGGAGCAGTTGGTAAATTGGCTCACAGTTTAATTGAGCTCACTTTCTTTTTTTTTAAATCTATAGAGTAAAATTCATTTTTTAAAACTAAACCAAGAATTGGATTGTTCTTATGTATTTTGTTTCATACCTAACTTCCATGAGGTCAAAGGCTGTGGTCTATTATAGCAGCTAACATGACAACAACCCCTTTGTGGAGTATATATGACTATATTTTTAGGTCTAGGAATCTACTTCCAAAAATTAGCCAGTGAAAACCTTATGGATTACAATAGCATGTCATCTGACTTACTCTTTTTGATATGTCATCAGAAAGGATCAATTGCTGAAAGAAACATAATGTTTAGTGAAGTAGAAAGTAAGGGTGGGTTAGGGAGACCATTGGTGAGATGGATTGACATAACAGATGCAGTGATGAACTCAAACATGCTGGCAATTGTGAGGTGACAAAGAACCTAATGTTTTGTTCTGTAGTACATAAGGTCACTGTGCATTGGAGTCAACTTGATGGTAAACTAAACAAAACTCACTGCTGTTAAGTCCAACTCATAGCAACCCCTCCTTGAGTTTCTGAGGTGGTATCTCTATGGAAGTAGATTGCTCAGTCTTCCTTCTGAGGAGTGACTGGTGGGTTTGAACTGCCAGCCTTCTGGTAACCAGTCAAATGCCTTAGGTGCTACACCACCAGAGCTACTATCTATTTATCTTAAACTTTTGCAATGGTAGTTCTCTCTGC
>NW_006922004.1:2220651-2224884 GCF_000298275.1 Orycteropus afer afer | reverse complement strand
CCTTTTTGACATGTGAATGATATTCTGAGAAAAGCTTATAGCAGTTTCCAGAGACAAAAAGGTTGAGAAAAAAAAATCTATAATCATTATTGACTAGCTAACATTTACTCCCTCATTATTTCTCCCTAAGAGATCTCCAAATTAATACACACACACACACACATACACATACATATATATGTTTCCCTGAGCATTCATGTGCCATATGGGAAGTTGATCCCACCCCTATATAAAGTACAGTCTCATTATCTTTGCCAGAAATTGGCTCAGGAATATGTTTTTAAAACAATTCTGACCTTTGGAAGATTTGAGGAGCAGCTACCAGCTTGGGGATGAAACCAACACTAAGGATGTCAGAGCAGAGAAAAATGACTTTTAACCTCAAGGACATGGTTAAGCCACTGAATCAAACCCTGAAAACCACCTTGCCTCTAAAAATTTCTGTTATTATGGAATAATAAATCTCCACATTGTTTGATTTGGAATTTTTTTGTGGCTTGAAGTTGAAAGAGTTCTAAATGATAAAGAAGTTATTAATGATCATTTAAATTGTTTTCAGACTATTCTGGTCTATTAAATGTTGTCAGAGATGGCCCAAGATGGCAGTTACTCAGACACACCATGCTGTTCCACTATAGCAAAGACTCAAGAAACCAAGTGAAACAGATTACACAAGACTGGAATCCATAGCATCAAATGGAAAGATAAAGAATTAAATTAAACCCCAACTGGAATAAGAAACTGAAAAAAAACAGGAAACAAAGAGATATACAGAGTGGAAATACCCTGACAGCTGACCCAGTGCAGCATGGCCATCTTGGAGAAAAGTCAACAGTGACCACAAGTGAGGAGAACAGGAAGGCAACTTCACAGAATTCCCAATACTGGAGTGAAGCAAGGTGAGCAGGACAGGAACTGAATCTAAGGAGGGAAAGTCCAGGAAGAAAGGTGAGAGCTCCAGGGATCTTGGCATCCACAGAGCAAGGAGGGAGACAGGATCCAGAGACTGGACCACACACCAGTGGTGGTCCCTGACTATTAGAGTGGGTGGAACACATGGAGTAATAGATCTATAGAGTGTCAGCAGGAGGTCTCCCACCTGACCAGACTCTGGGCACCCCTTACCCCCTGCACTGGGTCAGGGTCAGGTCCCAATTGCTGGCTGCAACCAACCTGTAGTATCCACACACATGTCCAGTGACCAGAGGAGCATGTTCCCCCTTTCTCCACTCTCCTGGTGGTCAGTAGTATGAACCTCCACCATCCTACTGCCCTATTTACCCAAGGACCATGGTATGAGCCTTCCCCTCTTCCCAGACTCATCTGCCATCCCTTCCCCACCACCCTGCTATCCCAGCAAGCAGGAGATAGCACTCCTGCACCACTAGTCACCTTCTACACCCACACCACCTGCCACTCTGCTGACCTGATGAGTTCATTGCATGTTCCCATTCTGCTGGACTGACAACAAGTGGCAGCGTGCATCTGCCCAGCCTGTTTCCAGCCACCCAGCATGTCCGGTGAACACTGACACACACTAACCCGAACCACCATTGATCTGTCCACTTGGTGACAGGTAGTGAATGCTTCTGTGCCACTAGAGCAGCAATCAGCAGAGCATGCCCACCACCCACCTGATACATGAGGACGACTTGAGGCACTTACTGATGAAGGTTGAAGAACACAGTCTGCAGTATGGATTATGTCTCAATATAAAGAAAATAAAAATCCTCACAACTGGACCAATAAGCAGCATCACAGTGAATGGAGAAAAGATTGAGGTTGTCAAAGAATTCATGTTGCTTGGTTCTACAATCCATGCCAATGGAAGCAGCAGTCAGGACATTAGACAATGTGTAGCACTGGTCAGGTCGGCTGTGAAGGAACTCTTTCAAGTGCTGAGGAGCAAGGATGACTTCTTGAGGACTAAGGTGTGTCTGACACAAGCCATGATATTTTCAATCACCTCTTGTGTGTGTGAGAGCTGGACAATGAATAAGGAAGACCGAAAAAGAGTTGATGCTTTTGAGTTGTGGTGCTGGCTAAGAATGCTGAAAGTACCATGGGCTGCTAAAAGAACTAATAGATCTGTCCTGGAGGAAGTGCAGTCGAAAGGCTCTTTAGAAGGAGAATGGCCAGACTTCATCTCACCTACTTTGGTCATGTTGTCAGAAGGGACCATTCCTTGGAGAAGAATGTCATGCTTGGTAAAGTGGAGGGTTGAGGAAAGAGGAGAAGGCCTTCAACGAGATGGATTGAGATGGTGGCTGCGACGATGGGCTCAAGTATAGTGGGGATCATGGAGCTGGTGCAGGATTGGGCGGTGTTTCGTTCTGCTGTGCATGGGGTCGCTGTGAGTCAGAAATGACTCGACAACACTTAACAACAACAACAAAGGGAATTTTTAAAAACCAGACCAGCTTTGCACAAAATATTAAAGGAATTTCTTTAGATAGAGGACCAATAACATCAAACAAAAGTTTGATTATTAAAGACACATAATAACATCATCCAGGTACCAACACAGATAAAGACTTCACAAAAACAAAATATAGCTAAAATCTGATTACTGAAGAACACAGGAGTGAAGCTGTAAATTATCACAACTTCAGGAAAAAAACGAGACAATGAAAGATGTAGTTATAGAATTTTCATATAGAGAGGGAGTCAAGGTGATTTTGAGATGTAACAGACTGTATTAATTTTAAGAGGATTAGGGGTAACCACAAGGAGGTCTGATGGTGGACTGGTTAAGGCATTTGGCTGCTAATCAAAAGGTCAGTAGTTCAAACCCAGTGTGATAGTTATGTTTGTATGTCAACTTGGCTAGGCCTGGTTGAGTTACTGGGCAGCTGGATGTAGTATTCACCATGATGAGACTGGTAATCAACTCCATGGTGGAATCTACTGGGAGCAGCTGAGTAGCTGCCTTTGGGTGTGTGCTCTGTTTCCTATATATGAGGAGAAGCTTTGAGAATGGTTTCTAGTCTATGGCATGCTTGGACCCTGCATGTAGCCACGTCTTTGTTGAGCAGCCTGCTATGTATGCTCTGCCGACTTTGGGACTTACCATGGAATTAAGTTAATGGCCTACCATGTGGTTTGGTAACATCGGGACTGTGCCTTTTTATTTGTCAACCTTGGGGCTTCTCAGCCTCAGCAGCCAGAAGCTGTCTGAGTGAAGAAATGCCTCTAGCTCCAGTGGGCCAGGAGCAGGAGGCAGAGCTGGACCCCAAGGTTGAGGGGCTTTCACCCAGCCCCTAGAGCCTGACACTTTGAACTTGGACTTAAAGCCTCCAAATTGTAAGAATAAACTCCTGTTTGTTAAGGCCATTCCATTTGTGATATATTTCTTGTCAGAGCGGCACTAGGTAACCAGAACACCCAGCAACTATTCCTTGGAAGAAAGATGAGGCAGTCTGCTTCTGTAAAGATTTGCAGCCTTGGAAACCCAGTGGGTGTTGCTGTGAGTCAGAATCTACTTGATGGCAGTGAGTTTGGTTTTTGTTTTTTGGAATGGTAAGCACAAAGAAATAATAAACCTATTCACCAAAATAAAGAGGAAGAAAACCAGAAAGTCTCAGTAAACACAAAAACAACAAGGATTGTTAGGAAAAGAAAATCCATATACAAAATGAACTTAGTGTAGAAAACTAAGAGGGACAAAGAAACCATTAACACCACAAAAAAGGATATCAAAATGATAGTAATGAATGCTACTTATTATTAATCGCACTGAATATAAATAGATTAAATGCACCAGTCAAGAGAGGTAGAGTGGCACAATGAATTTAAAAAAAAAAAGACCCATCAATATGTTGCTTACAAGAGACACAGAAAGTCACAAACACACAAAGTCATAACAAGTTAAAAATCAAAGAATAGAAAAATATATCAAAGAAACAGTATCTATTGCATGTTACTGGTTTTGAAATAAGGGATTTTGTAAGTGAAACCTCTATCTCAGACCATTGATAAAAAGATATTAGGGAGGATAGAGCTTCCCTGAAATAATCTGTAACTTTTCTACTGCTCTCAAAGTTTGAAATACTGTTCCATAATTAATGGAGGATGAAGGAAGAAATTGCAGTTCAGCAGTTTGAAAACATACCCCTCTGCAAGTTATTTGGGTTTCTGAAAGGGTTGGTAGAAATGGAATTTTAATCAATTAAAACTGAATGTAGTGCCTAAGGCATTTGACTGCTAACCAGAAGGCTGGTGGTTCAAACCCTC
>NW_006922004.1:2213200-2220076 GCF_000298275.1 Orycteropus afer afer | reverse complement strand
ACTTCCGTAGTGATACTGCCTCAGAAACCCAAGGAGGGGTCGCTATGAGTCAGGGCTGACTCGACGGCACATAACAACAACAACAACAACAGATATGTTTGAGCCTGTTGCACATTGTGTCAGTCCATCTCTTTGAGAGTCTTCCTCTTTTTTGATGATCGTCTACTTTACCAAGCATGATGTCCCTCTCCAGAGACTGGTCTCTCCTGATAACATGTCCAAAGTATTTGAGATGAAGTCTCAGCATCCTCACTTCTAAGGAACATTCTGGCTGTACTTTCTCCAAGACAGATTTGCTTGTTATTCTGGCAGTCTATGGTATGTTCTAACCAGAGGCTGGCGGTTCAAACCCACCAGGCACTCCTTGGAAGGAAGGCTGGGCAATCTACTTCCGTAGTGATAATGCCTTGTAAACCCAAGGAGGGGTCGCTATGAGTTGGGTCTGACTCGATGGCACATAACAACAACAACAACAACATGATATGTTCAATATTCTTCATCAACACCTTAATATAAATTAATCAGTTCTTGTTTGATCTTTTTTATTGTCCAACTTTCTTATGTATATGAACAAACCAAACCAAACTCATTGCTGTTGAGTCGGATCCGACTCATAGCGACCCCTGCTTGGGTTTCTGAGGCAGTATCACTATGGAAGGAGATTGTCCAACCTTCTTTCCAAGGAATGGCTGGTGGGTTTGAACTGCCATCCTTCTGGTTAGGAGTAAAATGCTTTAGTCACTACACCACCAGAGCTCCCTATGTATATGAAGCGTTTATAAATACCATGGTTTGGGTCAGGTGCACCTTAGTCATCAAAATGACATCTTTGTTTTTTAAGATTTTAAAGAGGTCTTTTGCAGCAGATTTGCCCAACACGTTGTTATGTGCCGTGGAGTCAGACCCGACTCATAGCGACCCCTCCTTGGGTTTCTGAGGTGGTATCACTACGGAAGTAGATTGCCCAACCTTCCTTCCAAGGAGTGGCTGGTGGGTTTGAACAGCCAGCCTTCTGGTTAGCAGTTAAGTGCCTTAACCACTATGTTACCAGAGCTCCTGCCCAACACATTAAGTAATTTGATTTCTTGACTGCTGCTTCTATAGGTATTGATTGTTGATCCAAGTAAAATGAAATCTTTGCCAACTTCATCTTCTCTTCATTTATCATGCTGTTTCTTATTAATCCTGTTGTAAAGATTTTTGTTTTCTTTATGTTATGGTGTAATCTATACTGAAGGCTGTAGTTTTTGATCTTCATCAGTAAGACCTTCAAGTAGTTTTCACTTTTGGCAAGTAAGGTTATGTTATCTGCATATTGAAGGTTGTTAATGAGATTTACTCCAATCCAGATTCTGTATTCTTATTCATACAGTCCAACTTCTTAGATTATATGCTCAGCATACAGATTTAATAAGTAAGATTAAAGGATACAATCTTGTCAACATCTTTTCCTGTTTTAAACCATCCTTTCCTTGTGTTTGAATGATTACCTGTTGGTCTATGCACAAGTTCTGCATAAGGGCAATTAAGTGTTCTGAGATTCCCATTCTTCGCAAATCCATAGTTTGTTATGATCCACACAGTCGAATGCTTTTGCATAGTTGATAAAATACAGGTAGACATCTTTCTGGTATTTGCTGCTTTTAGCCAAGGTCCAGTTGATATCAGCAATGATATCCTTCATTTTGCATCCTCTCTGAATTTGGCTTGAATTTCTGGCAGTTTCTTGTCAATGTACTGCTGCAGACATTTTTGAATTCTCTTCAGTGGAGTTTTACTTGCATGTGATATAAATGATATTGTTTGATAATTTCCACTTCACATTGGATCACTTTCTTTGGAATGGGCACAGATATGAATCTTTTCCAGTCAGTTGGCCAGGTAGCCATCTTCCAAATTTCTTGACATAGGTGAATGAGTGCTTTGAGATTTACACCTTTCTGTTGAAGCTCTTTAGTTGGTATCTGCTAATTCTTTGAACCTTGTTTTTCACCAATACTTTCTGTACAGCTTGGATCTCTTTCTTCATTACTATCAGTTCTTTATCATGTTACCTTCTGAAATGGTTGAACACTGATGAGTTCTTTTTGGTACAGTGACTCTGCATTCCTTCCATCTTCTTTTGATGCTCCATGCATATTGCATCCCCCCCCACCACCACCCATGGAATCCTTCAGTAATGCAACACAAAGCTTGAATTTTCTGTTTGGTTCTTTCATGTTCAGAAATGCCAATCGTATTCTTCCCTTTTGGTTTCTACCTCCAGGTATTTGCACATTTTTTCATGATACTTTACCTTATCTTCTTGTGCTATTCTTTGAAATGTTTCATTTAACTCTTTTACTTCAGCATTTCTTCTGTTTGATTATTTAACTACTCTGCACGTAAGAGCAAGTTTCTGACATCATTTTGGTCTTTTCCTTCTTTCTAGTCTTTTTAAAGACCTTTCATTTTCTTCATGGATGATGTCCTTGATATCTTCTAGTGTTCAGTGCATCAAATCTATTCCTAAAATGGTCTCTGAATTTAGGAAAGGTATATTCAAGGTTAAATCAAACCAACCAACCAACCAAACAAACAAAAAACAAACTCCCATCCAGTCGGATCTAACTCAATAGTGACCTCTCCTTGGGTTTCCAAGGTGGTATCACTACGGAAGTAGATTTCCCAATCTTCCTTCCAAGGAGTGGCTGGTGGGTTTGAACCACCAGCATTCTGGTTAGCAGTCAAATGCCTTAGGCATTATGCCACCAGAGCTCCTTCAAGGTTGTACATTTGTTTTCACAGATTTGTTTTTATTTTCTTCAGCTTCAGTTTGAACTTATATGTGAGCAAATGATGATCTGTTCTGCAGTCAGGCCCTGGCTTTGTCATGACTGATATTGAGCTTTTCCATGGTCTCATTATACAGATGTAATTGATTTGATTCCTGTGTAATCCATCCAGTGAGGTCCATGTGTATCATTATCAATTATGTTGCTGAAAAATAGTATTTCCTATGAATAAGTTGTTAGTGTTGCAGAATTCTGTCATGCAATCTCTCATGTCATTTCTATTACCAAGGCTATATTTTCCAACTACTGACTCACATTCTAATCACCAGTAATTATCAATGCATCTTGCTTGCACATTTGATCAATTTTAGACTGCAGCAAGTCCTAAAATTCTTCAATTCTTTATCCTTGACATTTGTAGTTGGTGTGTAAATTTGAATAGTAATCAAATTAACTGATTTTCCTTGTAGCTGTATGAATATTAATCCATCACTGACCACATTGTACAGGGCAGATCTCAAAATATTCTTTTTAACAATGAATGCAACATTGTTCCTCTTCAATTTGTTGTTCCCAGCATAATAGGCAATATGATAAAAAATGGCCAATACCATTCCAACTCAGCTTACTAGATCTTAAAATATCAATCTTCAAACATTAAAGTTGATTCCACTTTGAGAAAGAAGTTCTTCCTTAATTCATATTTTAGTATTGCCTTACAAAACTTAGTCAAGTTTTGTATTGCTTTCCAACCTGTGGGTTCATCTTCCAGCACTATATCAGGAATATTCTGTTTATATACAGGGTTTTTATTAGTCATGTTTTGGAAGTATATTTCTAAACCTTCCTTCCTAATCTTTCTTTTTTGGAAGCTATTTAATATCACATGCTGGCAAAATTTTGCTGATGTGAATTAAAAAAATGGCTGCAGGAGTACTTTGACAGGGAACTGTTGGAAATTCAAACCAGATTCAGAAGAGGATATGGACATTGCTCTTATAACATGGATCTTAGCCAAAAGCAGATAATAAAAGTAATATATTAACCTGTGCTTTATCTACTGTGCAAAGGCATTTGATTGTGTGGGTCATAAAAAATTATAGATAGCAATATGAAGTATGGGAAATCTAGAACCATTAGTTGTGCTCACGAAGAACCTATACATGGGTCAAGAGGCAGTCATTAGGACAAGAGGATACTGTGTGATTTAAAATTGGAAAAGGTGTGTGGCAGGGTTGAATCCTTTCACTTTTCTTATTCAATCTGTATGCTAAATAAACAGTACAAAAAACTGGGCTACATGAAGAAGAATGTGGCATCAGAATTAGAGGAAAATTCATTAATAACCTACAATATGCAGGTATGCAACCTTGCTTGCCAAAAATAAAGGTGACTTGAAACAATTACTGCTGAAGATCAAAGACTACAGCCTTTCATATAAATTATGCCTGAATAGGAAGAAAACAAAAATCCTCACAACTGGACTGATAATATCATGGTAAATTGAGAAAAAAATTCTACTTGGATCAACAATCAATGTCCATGGATGCAGCAGTCAAGAAATCAAACAATAAACAATATATTGCATTGGACAAATCAGTTTTAAAGTTTTAAAAAGCAGAGATGTTACTTTGATGACTAAAGTGGATCTGATCCACTCCATGTTCTTTTCACTTGCCTCACATACCTATAAAAGCTGGACAATGAAAAAAGAAGAAAGTAAAAGAACTGATGCATTTGAAGTTTTGTATTGTTGAAGAATATTGAATATACAGTGGTTGGCCAGAAGAACAAATGAATCAATCTTAGAAGAAATACAACCAGAATGCTCCTTAGAAGCAAGGATGGTGAAAATTTGGCTTACTTACTTTGGACCCATTATAAGGAAAGACCAGTCACTAGAAATGGATATCATATTTGGGAAAGTAGAAGGTCAAGAAAAATGAAGGAAACCCTCAATGGGATTGATTGATATAATAACCGCAACAGTGGACTCAAAACACCAAAACAATCATGAAGATGACACAGGATCAAGCAAGATTTCATTCTGTTATACATAAGGTTTCCATAAATTGGAGTCTACTCAACAGTAACTAATAACAACAAGATAACATGTGTTTTAAATGTGGAATGTGAAACAATATTAGAAGCCAGCTACCAGTGCTTTAAGAGCCTATCTCCCATGCCTTTTGGTGATTTTAGAGACCTGTAAAAGATGTTATAAATTAAAGTGCTTTGTAATCAAAGACATTATAAACATTATTTAACAATAGTAGCCAGTGTAGGTTACACAAAATTGTGAGAATCCATTTTAGATCACTACAGATCTTGCCTTTGTGAAAAATACTAATGAGGAGGAAAGAAAATTATTTAAACACATAATTTATTCATTTATTTATTACTTGCTCCAGCCAGGGTCTGGGAAAGGTACTAGGGATACATATGGTGAGCAAGAGAGATGCAGGTCATGATTCCTACCCTCAAGGAAATACTTAATCTGCAAATTTAGAGATTTAATTATATCTACTTCCTTAGAGATGATGTCCTAAATATATGAATGAGACAAAATAATGAATAAACTTTGAAATTCTAAGATCAGATTGTCTCTCATGTCTGAGTTTTATAGGCTTAACAACAATAACAAAAAACCAACAACAACAACAACAACAAAACCGAAAACAGAATCCATTGCCATCAAGTTGATTCCAAGTCACAGTGAGCCATGTGTTACAGAATAGAAGTGAGCTCCACATGGTTTTCATGGCTGTAATATTTATGGAAGTGCATCTGGGCTTTTTTCTGCAATGCCGCTAACTGAACTTGAGCTGTCAAATTTTCTGTTAGTAGCCTAGTGCAAATTGTTTGCACTACCCAGAGACCTTTATAGGCCTACAGTACTGAGACATTACTGTGAGGGGGATTTTTCCTAAACAAATGTAAAATGAAGTCCCAAACAACAAAGCAGGACTAGCAATATGAAAACAATCAACAGTTAAACCATTATGCCTAGTAGAAATTCTAATAGTTTGACTATAAAGCAGATTTCTACATCACAAATCCATAATCCAGAGTTCAGATTTCCATGATTTTCTTTTCCCTGAGAACAAATACCTCACACTTAAAAATTTATCCATTGTTTTCATAGGTCTCTCATATACTGTTTGCTTTCTATTCATCATCATTGACCAAAAGAATTTTATTTAAAAATATGTGACTGTAGCAGTAACCCAGTTTAATTCTGCCAGTTGTGACTTGTGCTGTGAATGATTATGTTGGTACGTTGGTTGGAATTTGGGAAGGTTGCCCACCTCAGTAATTTCCTACCTTCCTAAATCTCCAACCCTCATGTTCCAAAAATCTTTCCCAATTCAATCTCCAAAAGAAATTTTGCAAACTTTTAATTAATGTGTTTGTTGAAGTGTTCTTATAAGGAAGCACAAAAAGATGGTTGGCAAAGAAAGATGGACATAAGAAAAAAAATACATCCCTCATTCATTCAACTGTGCTTACGAATGATGCAAGACACAGTAGTAAGCCAAAAGGTAGAAATAGCCTAAATGTCCATCAATAGATGAGTGGATACTTAAAGTCTGGTGCCTTCATACGATGGAATATTACTCAGCCATAAAGAGAAATGAAGTCCTGATACTTGCTACAGCATGGATGAATCTTGAAAACACTGTACTGAGTGATTAAATTCAGTCACAAACGGATAGATATTATATGATCTTACTTATACGATATATCTAGGAAAGAGTGTATAGAGACCAAGGAAACCTGTCCCTCTGGGAATAAAGTTGTTTTCAGATCTCTTGCTGCCTGTAGTACTTATATGTAAAAAAAGAACAGTTGCCATTGAGTCAGTTCTGACTCAAGATGATCCGTATGTCTCAGAGTAAAACTGTGCTCCATAGGGTTTTCAATGGCTCATTTTTCAGTACTATAACTCCTCTCTTTCTGCAAAGGTTTTCTTAATGGACTTGAACCTTAAGCCTTTCAGTTAACAACTGTGGTAGTTATGTTTGTGTGTCAACTTGGCTGGGCCTGGTTGAGTGACTGGGCAGCTGGTGGTAGTTATTCCCCATGATGAGACTGGCAATCA
>NW_006922004.1:2211157-2212495 GCF_000298275.1 Orycteropus afer afer | reverse complement strand
TATAAGAAATTTATTTAGATTTAGGTTGTATAACCATATAGTAACTGGACAAGATTAGACATGAAACTACACAGGGTTCAGAAGTACAAGCTTCAAACTTTCTCATAATGCTGTTGCACACTTAGTAGACTACAGTAGAGTGTAAACATAACTTTCATATGAACTGGGAAACCAAAAATTTGTGTGACTCACTTTATTTTGATATTTGCTTTATTGCTGTGTCCTGGAACCAAACCCACAATATCTCCAAGGTATACCTGTACTTACATAGTTATACTTACACCAAAGTCACTTCTCTTTGGTCAATTCTCTCAATATCCATCATCCTTGAAAAGCCCTACAGAAGCTTTTCCAAAATCTATATGATTCATTGGATGCTGAGGGTTGTAGAACTACTATCCATGATCTTAAACTGCTTCAAACATGGCAGTGTTTTCCCTTCTCTTCCTTGTTCCTCTATCCTTCTGCATTCTTCTTTTCCCTTTTGGTTACATCCTATGACTGATTTTCATGAGGAATTTCTAGAACAAGACTTCCTGATGAAAAAGAAAAAATGAGAATCAGAAGGTATTCCTTTATTTATTGTTGTTGTTGTTTGTCGTCAGTCGGCAGCGACTCATAGCGACCCCTCCTTGGGTTTCCGAGGCAGTATCACTACGGAAGTAGGATTGCCCAACCTTCCTTCATTCCTTTATTTAGGGCTAACTTTTACAACTCACCTCCTTTTCTGCCTTACTACTTTCCCAACTCAGCTTAAGCTCTCATGGCTGATAAAGATGATTAGATTTAAAACAAACAAACAAAATGACAACAATAAAACCTGTATCCTAACCCTTTATTCCAATTTCTATTATGTCTATCTATTATCAACAGGTTTTGGACTAAGGGATCCATGCACAAGCAAATAAATATTCTTATACATCTAACCATGTAGATCTAGTTATGAGCTTGCTGTGATCCTCAGTTTCCTCATTTATGAAAATGGAGAACTAGGTTTATATTCAGGAGTAAATAAAATTATGTGAAGAAGGAACCTGGCTCTGGCCTCATCTTCCTCCCATGGAGCAGCTGGTGGTTTCAAACCACTTACCTTTTGGCTAGCAGCCCATTGCCTTAACCACTGTACCACCCAGAGCTTTATATATATTTATTCCATCCCCTGCCCCAAGCAATATATTTCTTGATGGAATTACTGTTCTGCCTATATGCTTAGTTAGGGTGTACTTAGTCTGAATTATTGGCAATACTCAAATTTTGGACAAGCCTATTTAAATTAGTTGTCTAATTGGCATTTATTTCTCTGATTGCTGGTAGTCATATATATATATATATATATAT
>NW_006922004.1:2205665-2210456 GCF_000298275.1 Orycteropus afer afer | reverse complement strand
GGCATGTCCACAGACCAACAACACTTTAGTAGTTTCCCTTTAGCCAGGTTGGCTGGTAAATCTTTAACAACTAGCTCTCTAGAGGAAAAAGGCTTTATTTGCAGCATTTGCACATTTCCCTGGTGCAGTTTTCCCACCATGACCTATTTCAAGCTATCAACATGACATCACTGGCCATAGAGTTGGGTAGAAATGCTCAGTAGCTGTGATGTAGTAAATTACATAGTGTGGCTGGTCTTTGTAAACTTCGTGGTGGAATTTGCCGTGAACAACTGAGTGGCTCCTGGTTGTTAAAGTTATCCATTCTGTTGAGAATGACATGAAGCAATCTTCTGGGAAGTTCTCTCTCTCTCAGGTGTATAGAAATTTGATGTTGGGATTGGTTAGTTTGGCTACTCTGCAAGGCTCAAAAGGAGCCCTCCTAGAGGCAGAAGGAGTCTCTCTGACTGCTGCCTGAGAAATATGTGCTGTTGAGAGAAACGGCTCCTGAGAGACATGAGAGACAGATGCTGCTGAGAGAGAGAGATGAGAGACATACACTGTTGAAGAGAGAAATGTGAGACACACTTACTACTGAGAGAGCGATGTGCTACTGAGACTGCCGGCTGCAGAGTGAGATAGCTGGCTGAAGAGACTAAGTGCATTTCTGAACTTGAATTATAGTCTGGTGCATCCCTAATAAACCCCATAATCTGTGAGTTCTGTGTGGCCGCTGAAGCAAATTATCAAACCCAGCAGAGAAATGGTGGGTGCTGCGAGAGGAACAGTTGGTGAAAGGGCTGGAGGGAGGCAGCATGTTTGGGTCGCTAGAATAGGCCTTGGGCTACTGATGGTGATTCTGTCTTCCTCTTGTGGGGTTAGAGGAAGTCAGAAGATGCAGCCTTCTTGCCCCATTTGGCAGTAGCACACTATCAGATAGAATTTCTACCATATAGGTATAAGAGACATAAATAGTCTTAAGAATATAGGTGTGGTAGTTCAGTTTGTATGTCAACTTGGCTGGGCCTGGTTGAGTGGCTGGGCAGCTGGTAGTAGTTATTCCCCAGGATGAGACTGGCAATCAACTCCATGGCAAGATCTACCACAAGCAGCTGAGTAGCTACCTTTGGGATATGGTCTGCTTCCTGTATATAAGGAGAAGCCTTGGTCATAGTCTCTAGCTTATGGGATGCTTGGACCCTGCATGTGGCCATGTCATTGTTCAGCAGCCTGCCATGCTCTGCCGACCTTGGGACTTACAATGGACTTAAATTAATGGCCTGCTGTGTGGTTTGGGAACATCGGGACTATACCTTTTTATTTGTCAACCTTGGGTTTGTCAGCCTCAGCAGCTAGCAGCTGTCTGAGTGAAGAAACACCTCTAGCTCCAGTGGGCCAGGAGCTGGAGGCAGAGCTGAAGTCCAAGGCTGAGTGGCTTTCACCCAGCCCCTAGAGCCTGGCACTTTGAACTTGGACTTAAAATCTCCAAATTGTAAGAGAATAAACTCCTGTTTGTTAAGGCCATCCCATTTGTGGTATATTCTTGTCAGAGTGGCACTAGGTAACCAGAACAATAGGTAGTAGTAAAATGTAATAAAATAATTAGGAAATGATGAGCTTTAAGTACTTATTAGCTTTGTTTTTAATAAAATTTATTTGGTTTTTGAAATTGAACTCTTAAGAGGGACTGTATTTAAAATCAGCTCTGAAACTCTCTGGCAATTCAATAATCAATTCTTACAAGCTGGTCAAAATCACTGCATTTGACCCTCCTCTCTTCCTCCCCTTCTCTCTCTGGTACCTGAAGTTATCAATAGAGATTTTATAAGGCAGACAAAGCTATAAATCTGCCATTTGATTTCTATTAAAAGTGCTAGTGGGAAACAAAACAAATAACCCCACAGTGCCTTTGCCGTGAAAAGCCCATTGTAAGGAAACCAGACACTAGAATTCTCTGTGGCACTTTGAGGCACAAATAACTCCATTCTTGAATTTTTTGTTTTTTTTCTTTTAACTGTTGTTGTTGTTGTTGTTTGCCGTCGAGTCGGCCCCGACTCATAGCGACCCCTCCTTGGGTTTCCGAGGCAGTATCACTACGGAAGTAGGACTGCCCAACCTTCCTTCCGAGGAGTGGCTGGTGGGTTTGAACTGCCAGCCTTCTGGTGAGCAGTCAAGTGCCTTAGGCACTATGCTACCAGAGCTCCTTTTAACTGTAGCTTCCCTGAATCCTGAATGTGTTGCATCATCTCCTTCCCTGCTGACTAATCCATCTGAATCCCAGACTGATTTAATCTAACTGGCCTTGATAGGGTAGTTTCCCAGGAGTCTGTTCTTAGCACTCTTTTCTTCTCACCTACTCACCTCATTGTTGGCCATGGGTATTGTCATGGATTCTTGTGGATTTTGCAGCTACTTACAGGCTAATAAAGTTAATGATGATTTTAATCATTATCAAAATAATAACATTTACTATATACTAGGTTTTAATTTTATATTTTTTATATTACATTTTATAAAAAAACAAAACAACAACAAAAAAAACCCTCACTGCTGTCGAGTCAATTTGACCTCTCCTTGTGTTTCCGAGGCGATATCTCTACAGAAGTAGATTGCCCAGTCTTTCTTCTGAGGAGTGGCTGATGGGTTTGAACTACCAGCCTTCTAGATAGTAGTCAAATGCTTTAGGCACTACACCACTGGAGCTCCCCATATCACATGATAGTACACTAGTTTATTACCTGCAGATGATTCCTAAACTATCTCCAACTAATATCCCAGAGTGTTCAAGCCTTTCAAATTGTCTGGACATTTCTACCTGGACATCCCATAGTTATACCAAGCTTAGTGTCTGAAACTAAATTGATTCATCATCTCCTAAAATCTGATCTTTCACCAATATTCTCTCACCTAATAGTAGTATTAACCCACTCAACCAAGTAAGAATCCTAAAAAAATCCTTGACTTTATCCTCTCAGTCACTAAAGAGTCCTAGAGTTGTTGATTCAACTTCTAAACTCCAGCCCCATGCACATCACCATTGCCCTAGTTCATCAGCTCTCTGAGATACTGAAATTGTCTGTACTCTGCACCACTGCACACATTTTACACACCATCAGAAGTACCTTTTTCAAGTATAAGCAGATCTTACTTATATGATATATCCAGTGGTTCCCAGTTGCTTACAGGATAACATCCAAATGCTAGTTTGTGACCCATGCTTCTTTCTCTGGAGTAGTCCCCACTGATCACTTGAACCAGTTGCTAGGGAGTCAATTCCAGTCCTTGGGGATCTCATGTGTGCCAGAGTAGAATTGTGCTCCCCAGGGTTTTTAGTGGTTGTGATCTTTCAGAAGTAGATTGCCAGGCCTTTATTCCAGTGTGCCTCTGGGTGTATTTGAACTGCCAATTTTTTGATGGGTAGTGGAGTACTTAACCATTTACTTAACTGTTCATTTACCTATATCATATTTTACAAAAGCTACTTTATGACTCTATCCTTTGTATAAGGTATTGCTTCTTATTAGATTGCTTTTTTCCTCTTTATCTGCCTTGAAAACTCCTACTCATGCTTCAGATCTCGACTCAGTTGTCCTTCTAGGAAACCTTTCCTGACCTCTGGAAGTCCGGTCAATTACTCCCTTCTCTTTGTCTTCACATTGAAATTGCCTATGTTGTAGTACCTATAACAACATAAAACATTTATTTGCTGAATATTTATTTCAAAATTTTGAAAAAGATGTTGCATTTCTTTTACTCTTGGGAAGCAGCACACAGCCAAGCAGTTATTTAGAAAATATTATTGGACTTAATTGTACGGAATTCAACCAAGGTTATACATATCACACTGTGATAAGTACTAGTTGTAAATGGATTTTTAAAGAGTAACACAGGAGCAGGTGCCAAGGCAGATGATGGGACATTTAAATGAGGAGGACTTTTTAGGAGGGCAGAAGGGACATCATGAGCAAAGTCACATATAAAACTTCTTGGCATGATTGGGAAATTTTATGTAGCCAAACATGACTTGAGTATAGGTTGTGGGTTGGAAAGCAGTAAGAGATGAAGTCAGAAAGACAGGTAGTATGAGATTTTTAAGGCGCTCAAAAGTGCATCTACCAGCATAATATATATTTTAATAAGCAAATAGGTACCTAAGTTATCCATTCAGTAGGTCTCTTTATGATTAACCCTTTGAGTTTTTTTTCTTTTCAAATGATATCTTAGTTTTAAATTTGAAAATTAATAAGTCCATATAATTTTTAGATAAACAATACATGAATCTGGAGGTATCTAACTACGGGAACACAATTTTGGCTATCATCGACTAAATGTATCCAGCAATCAGGCAAATAAGTGCCAATTAGACAACTAATTTAAACAAGCTCTGTCTAAAATTTTAATCTTGCCAATAATTCAGACCAAGTACTCCCTAACTATGCATATTGGCAGAACAGTAATTCCATCAAGAAATTGATTGCTTGGGGCAGGGAATGGAATGATTATCAAGTTTGAAGTAATCATACTTTTCAGATCTTATAATAGCTACATTTGTTGAATTCTTCACCATTTTAGGCATGAAACTAAATTCTTTGCATATGTTGTCTGATTTGTTCCTCATGAAGTCTCTACAAGATAAGAATCATTAACCTATTTTATAGAAACAAGACTGAAGCATAGAACTGTTAAGTGGCTTGCCAATCCAGCAGAGCAGACATTCAACTGGATCTATCTACTCTTCAATTCACTAAAAAGTTAGTGGCAAATGGATGCTTTTTAAAACAGAGAATCATCGGGGCGGGGGGGCAAGATGGC
>NW_006922004.1:2189997-2198136 GCF_000298275.1 Orycteropus afer afer | reverse complement strand
AAAAAAACAAAAACAAAAACAGAGAATCATCAAAACTTTTTGAGCAGAGTAGTGATGTCATTAAGGAACTCTGGGAGTGCTTTGGTTAAGGCATTTGACTGCTAACCCAAAGGTTGGTGGTTCGAACCCACCAACCACTTTGTGGTAGAAAACTGAAGCAGTCTGCCTCTGTAAAGATTTACAGCCTTGGAAACCCAATGGGAGTGAGTCACCATGAGTCAGAATTGACTCGATGGTAGTGAGTTTGGTTTTGAGTGATGTGATTTAGGGGGACAGTATAATGTAAACTTACCATAGATCCTACACCTTGACTGCTTGAATTCATATTCTAGTGTTAATTACCCTGTGGTCTTGAGCAAGTCACTTAATTTCCCTGAGCCTCAAAGGAGGAACATCTATAAAATGGATATAATAATGTTGCTGTTATGTGCCATCGAGTCGAACCCGACTCATAGCGACCCTTCCTTGGGTTTCTGAGGCAGTATCACTAAGGAAGTAGATTGTCCGACCTTTCTTCTGAGGAGTGGCTGGTGGGTTTGAACCATCAGTCTTCTGGTTAGCAGTCAAGTGCCTTAGGCACTACGCTACCAGAGCTCCTGGAGATAATACTATCTGCGCCATATGTTTGTTATGGGGATCAAATTAATTAATGCATATAAAGAGCTTAAAAATGTTTTACTATTTAATTACTGAAAATAGTTCTGCCAGAATTATGCAAGTTATATTGGCAGAGAAGAGTCAAAGCAAAGGGGCTTTCACTGGTGAGAAATATTGAATACCTGAAATAACATCATGAGGCTAGGGAGAAGACCCAGTGAGCCTGGGCCTCTTCATGCTTGAGAGAGAAGTAACCATTTTGACCAGTGCTGCCTTAAAGAACTCAACTGGGGCAGCAGCTGACACATAAATGAAAACAGCTTTATCAAATTACAGAGATTACCAAGAATGAGAAAGTGGTGGAGAAAAGATAATCTCACCTGAATGTCTTGAGAGAACAGGGATGTAGCTAGACAGATGTAAGGACTGGAGCTATAAGCTGGGAGAGAATAAAACTCTCTTGGTTTTGCCTCCTGCACGCAGCTGCTCTTTTATGGTTTCAGAGAAAATGCTGTCTCCTTTTTCCTGTTTATCACAGATTCCCTGCCCTCAAAATATTTACATTCTAGTTGTGAAGACTTGCAGACACTCCATACATGACCTTTTGCAATGAATTTGGCACATTGATTTAGCTGGATTTCAGAGTGGGGGCCAATGATTTTCTAATAATTAATTTCTATTAATTTGCCAGTAAAGTTGGAGAAATTAGGTGGGAAGGGGCACATTGGGGTAAAAATCAGGTTCTTGAAATGTACATGAGATATAGAATATTTATCTTGTTTTGATGACTTATTATCACAGAATATGATTATTAGATAGTTTTATAATTTTGAAAATATTGACCACCAAGACAAACTAACAACAATATTATGTAGCACTATAGATAATTTTAGGAAAAATCTTACATTTATTTCTTATAAAATATTGAGTAAATCAATTATTTTAATTTCTAGATTGTAGAATTTAGCAGTATCTGTGCTCGAATGCCTATATTTTCTATGGGTGTTTAGCAGTGTATATTTTTAAATATTAAGTTTATTGGGAAAATGGTAGGCAAATTATACTGAAAGATGAATTTGATTTATTAACATAGTATATAGATTCAAAGAAATAAGTAAAGAAAGCTATTCTGTTTGATAACTTCTATATTAATCTTTAAACCTATATTTCTTTTACTGTCTCTAAAGTTAGTTCTCAATTACTGAACTTAATTTTTATTTTAAATCCCAATTCTGTTTGATTTCAGAAAATATTGATGAGCTCTGAGTTAAAGTTTAAACTCAGTTATGTTAACTTCCTATTGCTGCTGTAACAACTTCCCATAAATTTAGTGCTTTGAAAAATATACTAATTTAGTATCTTACAGTTCTGGGGGTCAGAAGTCCAAAATGGGCTTCACTGGGCTAAAATCAAGATGTTAGCAGAGCTGTGCTCCCTCTGGGTGGAATTCACTTCCTTGCCTTTTCCAGCTTCTAGAAGAAGGTGCCTGTATTTCTTGGCTCATGGTCTCTTCCTCTATCATCAAAGTCTACAGTTCTATCACTCTGACCTAAGCTTCCATCATCAGTCTTCTCTCATTCTCCTCCCTCCCACTTTCTTTCATAAAGACTCTTGTGATTATATTAGGCTCTTCTGGATAATCCAGGATAATCACCCCATTTCAAGATCCTTAATCACATCTGTGAAGTCCCTTTTGCCATATCAGGTAACATTCACAGGGTCTGGAGATTAGGACATGAACATATTTAGGGAGCCTCTATTCTGCCTATCCCATCAGTGAATTCAGGTTTTCCCCAAGGGCCATATATCTTCTGATTAATGGAATTAAAAGACAGTAGAAGAGAAATTACACTGATTAATACTTTACAACATCATTCTGCCAGATGCAACAGACCTATGCATTTCACATATTCACAGTTTTGCTGATTTCATGATTTCAGACTTTGATTAGAACAACATGGTTTCATAGGTTACCTAGCTTGGGATACAATGCCCAGAATTCATAGGGAGATATTCCTTTTTCAGCCTCTTTGACAACTTTGATGTTGCAGAAATTCAAACCTACTAAATTTATTATGAGTTATCCTGAGAAACCCTCATCTTGTGTGACAAACTACTACACATGTACCCTCTCTCCTAGATTTCTCATATTGTGTGAAGCTCAGGTGGTTCTTAACTGCCCAGGAATGCAGCTATAAGCCTAGATGGTGTGTTCTCAGCTCCCACCACTGTGATGCACTATTTTTTGCCTGCAGGAGGCTCAGATTTTTTCTAGCTCTGGGGAGAGAGGCATCAGACAGAAAGAATAGCCAGTGCTAATGCCCTGGGGTGGGATGTGCCTATATGTTCAAAGAACAGCTAGAAGGACATATGGCTGGTGCATAGCTAGCTCCCACATATGCTAAATATGCCTCTCAAACCATAGATTAGCAAAAGTGTAACTTCTTTTATTGTTCTTCATTTCAACTTAATCTCTATTTCAAGGCTTCATTCCCTCTGGTGGAAAAACAAAATTAAGTAATTTTAGTAAATTCTAACATGTTGTTATTGTTGGTTGCCTGTGTGTCAATTCTGACTCATGGCAACCCATGTGTGCAGAGTAGAACTGTGCCATAGACTTTTCAAGGCTGTGACCTTTCGGAAGCAGATCTGCAAGCACAGCTTCCAAAGCACCTCTGGGTGTGTTTAAACTGCCAACCTTGCAGTTAGTAGTCTTGTGCTTAACAATTTGCATCACCCAGGGATTCCTAAATTTTACATAAACTCAGTCATTTCAAATTTAAATTCAGTTCTTTATCATCCCTCTACATCTTCCCCTACTCTTAAAGACATCTAAGTTCCAGAGGATTTTCATGGTCATGGCATCAGTGTCTGCCAATACCAGAATTTGCTGAGATGTCCATCATTTTCATCATTATCCAGTTCATGCATTCCTTGTCCTCTTCATTTACATGGTGAAGCTCCTTCAGGTCTATAGCCTTCTCTTAACTGTTTCCTGAGAGTTTGAGAAATTGTCAGATGCTCGCCTGTGCCAATGGGGAAACATAATAGAGTCAGGGGCCCCATAAGGCTCTCTCTAACTGGATGAGTAACCACCACATCTGCTCCTGCCACAACACTGTGTAGGCAGAGTGACAGGACATCTTTGTTGTTGTTATGTGCCGTCCAGTCAGACCCGACTCATAGCAACCCCTCCTTGGGTTTCCGAGGTGGTATCACAACGGAAGTAGATTGCCCAACCTTCCTTCTGGGGAGTGGTTGGTGGATTTGAACCGCCAGCCTTCTGGCTAGCAGTCAAATGCCTTAGGCACTAGGCTACCAGAGCTCCTGCTAATTTCCTGAACACTGGGTAGGTGAGCACTGGTGCTGTCTGCTATCAAATCCCTAACATGTGTCAGGGGTCTGTACTCCCTACCCTGGACTCAGCCTGAGAGAAACCAGGTGCAGGGCTCCTTCCCAGAAACCCTCTATAGTATCTAATATTTGAGCACCAGCACTTCTACGGAGTCTAGGAAATTGCATTTTAAACAAATGGCCCAATTTATTCTGAGACAAATTATCCAGGAGCCACACTTTGAAAAACATTTCAAATACAAAGGTTTTAGGTCAGACCTGTCTCTTAATATTCGTACTTTTGCTTTTTTGGATTATGTAGTAATTTCTGAAGACTAACACTGAATGACAAAATTATTCTTTATCTAAAATACATTAAGACATCCTGACTTTGTTTAAGCCAAGTGTGTACCCACTGTCATTAAATATGATAACTAAACTAGTGTGGTCTCAATTAACTGAAAACAACCCAAGGTCATTATCGATACTAGATTGCTAAATTGTTAACATCATTGAGAATAGAAAAGAAACAAAAAAGAGGCTTTTTAGGCAAAGAATTAATAAGGGAGATGGAATCAGTTGCTAGAAAAATAAAAGTTATTCTTTACGTGAAAGGTGCTTGGCAATCAGCCATTAAAATGTGCATAGCCAGAGTTTGCCAATGACAATTAGAAATTAGCAATTCTAACTACTATCTTCTGTCCTCTGTTAATAATAGGGCAGAGACCAAAACCAAACCAAACCCATGCCATTGAGTGGATTCTGACTCATAGTGACACCCATTGCGTTTCTAAGTTGCCTTATCTTTTTCCTACAGAGCAGCTGGTGGGTTTGAACCCCTGACCTTCTGGTTAACAGCCAAATGCCTTACCCACTATACCACTGAAACTCCTTAATAGGGCAGAGAGTAAAAATGTGTTCCCCAGCTTGATATCATCAGCATTACTTAAAACCTTGTTAAAAATGCAATTTCTCTGGCCTCTCCCAGACCTACTGAAAGAGAAACTCTCAGGGTAGGGCTCGGTAATCTGTGGATAACCAGCCCTCTTGGTAATTCTGATGTGGGCTAATGTTTGAGAACCCACAGTAAAGAAACAAGGCAGGAACAAGCTATTTCTGTATCAGTGACTGAAAGTAAGAAAAGCTAAAATGAAGTATTTACAGGAGAGGATATAAGGAAAAAAAAAATCTGCAACCCAAATCAGATTAAGTACTCTGGTTATTTTCAAACAGCTGAATCAGATACTCTAAACTTTTTTAGAATCCTATTCCCACCTCTGCCTTGGAAACCCAAGGAGGAGTCACCATGTGTTGGATCCGACTCCAGGGCAGTGAGTTTGGTTTGGTTTTTACTCCCACTTCTGGTCTGTATCTTCCTTCTACTAGAAAAATCCTTTGGTCCAATTTAATTACCATTACAGTTTACAAAGTGTGTTCATACACATTATCTCATTTAATCCTAATAATAATCCATGCAGCAGGCAGAGATTATTCTCATTTTATACAAGGGACAACTGAAATTGAGAGATCAAGTATTTACATGGTTATTTATTAGGTGAATTGGAACCTGAATTCTAGACCTTTATTTCCTAACCTAGACTGTCTTTCTGTTGACTAAAATAAGATTCTTCGGGGAAATTCCTCCTAAAGGATTTAGTCCAAAAATTCTTAACCTTGACATTATTGCCGTTTCGGTATGGTTAATTCTTTGTTGTTGATGGCTGTCTGGTGTGTATTATAAGATGTTAAGGATCGTCCCTGGACTCTACCCACTAGATGGCAGTAGCACCCCCCCCACACAGTTGTGAAATCAAAGATGTCTCCAGAGTCTGCCGCTTGTTCCTGGGAGCAGTGGTATCACTGGTTGGTGTCACACCTGCACTGTGGATCTCCTCCTCTATCAGATCATACAGAATTCTTAGTAATATTTATTATCAGTTTTAATCATATGTGATAAATATAGTTGTAATATTTCTTAGATTATATGAATATTAACAACAAAATTGGTTTGCAAAAATCTTTCTTACATTGAATTACAACTTTATTAGTTAGAACATTAGTGAATGAGCAGAAACCTTTTTGATTTTTCTTCTTCTTTTCCTTTAATTACTACTTCATTCTCAAGGAAGTTACTGATATAGGTTCACAATTTTTTTTAATAGTTAAAACACCAGGAAATTTTACAAAATCAGCAATTATCAAATTACCAGCACTAATGAAAACAATAGCGGTGCTTGTAGCACGTGCAGATAAAAACCACACGATTGTAGGCATCATTGTAATTGGGTAATAAAGACATTTCTGACTGGACAGCATTAGAAGGTTCAAAAAGTAAATTAGAATAGAGTTTTAGCCTTATAGGTACATTGATGGGAGTTCTGGTAGTGTAGTGCCTAAGACACTTGACTGCTAACTAAAGTCCGGCGGTTCAAACCCACCAGTCACTCCTCGGAAGGAAGGTTGCACAATTTACTTCTGTAATGATATCGCCTTGGAAACTCAAGGAGGGGTCGCTATGAGTCAGTCCGACTCGACGGCACATAACTTCAACAACAGGTATATTGATACAAGGACATAGCGCTTACAAAAATGTCTTTGTTGTTATTACTAACTATAGTGATATTTTTATTAAAAAAATAAATTTCTGCTGCACCACTGCACAAAAATTTTATAGACAGTAATTTTGGTGTCACTCCCTTTGATAGTGTCATCTGGTGCAATATGCACCCTTTGTACCTCCTAGTGATGCCACTTACTAGGCGTGGGGTGAAGAATACTGCTTCTTAGCTCCCTCCTCCGCAAACTGAGGCCAACTGATTCATTTAGGCTCAGTGAACCATTAGCATGCATCAGAATCATCTGGGGAGGCTGTTAAACTACAGATTGCTGGGCCTCACCCCTTGAGTTTCTGATTCAGTAAATAAGAGTTTAAGGCCTGAGAATTTGCATTTTCTTACAAGTTCCCATGTACTGCTTGTTCCAGGACCACACTTTGAGAACCACTAGTCTAAACCATTTGTCTAATAATAATAATAATAAAATCCATAAAAAGTACATGTTTGCTGTTTAAAATATTTCATTACAAAAAAAATACTCCAAGTGAAGATTGCCTTGGTCCCCAGCACTGTTCTGTATGCCATTTCTTCCCATAAATTCAAGCTGAAGTTGAAGCCCATATACGGAATTTCCATTATTAATAGTTTGGCCCTTGAATATTAATTAAACAAAAACTGCTCTTATGCTGCTGAGTGCAAAATTTCTTCTCACATTTCCTTAAGAAATTAAAAAATTTGTTTGAACTTAAGATCTATCTTGCAATACAGCAAAGACAACACTCTTTTCTGTTTAATATTCAGAAGCTAAACAAATTATTTTCTGGTGATAAAACAATCTATTTAGTTATTTCTTGGGTTTTAAGGAAATATGTTCATTTCATTCAAGATATATAAATTTTGCCATCTTTGTTGTTTTTCTTAATATAGATTTTAAAATTATTTCAGAGTATGTGTTTTATAACTTTAATGAGATTCTAGAATTTGAATTTTCAAGGTATTATTTATTAAACAGATAGTTTTTCTTTAAAAGAATGAGTTTACTTTCATTAAATTTTTTTAAAATGTATAATATAACCAAACCAAACCAAACCAAACCCACTGCCATTGAGTCGATTCCAACTCATAGTGACCCCAATTGGGTTTCCGAGGCAGTAAATCTTTACGGAAGTATATTGCCCAGTCTTCCTTCCTGGGGAGTTGCTGGTAGGTTTGACTCACCAACCTTCTGGTTAGCAGTCAGATTCCTTAGTCACTGTGTTACCAGAGCTCCTTATATAATATAAGGATATGTCAATAGCAATTTTTTTAAAAAATTTTTTATTGTGATTTGGGTGACAGTTTTTAGAGCAAATTAGTTTTCCATTCAACAATTCATATACATTTTGTTTCAAGACATTGATTGCAATGCCCGCAATGTAATAGAACTCATCCCACTTTCTCCCTTTGTTTTCTATTTCCATTCTCTTCTGCAGTGTAGTAAATTACTTTGTGTGGCTTTTCTACCCATAAGTCTTTTTAAACTCCAAGGTGGGATTTGCTATGAGCAACTGAGGAGCTCCTGATTGCTGAAGGTGTCCACCTGGAGTATTTCTGTTGGGAGTGGCACAAAACAATGTTCTGGGAGGTGCCCACTCTCTCTCAGGTGCTTAGAGTT
>NW_006922004.1:2186774-2187897 GCF_000298275.1 Orycteropus afer afer | reverse complement strand
TATGTGCAAAAGGGTTCATCTTTGTTGTCTATACCTCCCATGTACCTGTCTATGTCTTCCTCTTCCTCAATGCCACCATGTTGATCACTCACATTTGGCACATTTCCTTTCTCTTCACTCAAATCAGTACTTGTCTCTACCTATCTAACAGTGTTCCCTCCCCTCCCCTCCCACCCCTGGTAACCAACAAAGAAAATTTCCTTCCATGTATAAACCTTTCCTTGACTTTTTACAATAATGAACTAATATGATATTTGTCCTTCTGTGATTGACTTATTTCACTCAGCATAATGTCCTCCAAGTTCATCCATATTATGTGGTGTTTTGCAGATTCTGTGTTATTCTTTAGGGTTGCATATTATTCCATTGTGTGTATGTACCAGAGTTTGGTTATCTGTTCTTCAATTGATGGAAACCTAGGTTGTTTCCATATTTTGGCTATTGTAAATAGTGCTGCGATGAACAGGGTGTGGGTGTGCATATATCTGTTCTTTTCTTGGCTCTTACTTCTTTAGGATATATACCTAGTAATGGAAGGGCTGGGTCAAATGGTATTTCTACTTCCAATTTTTTTAAGGAATAGCCATACTGCTTTCCACAGTGGTTGTACTATTTTACAGTCCCACTACCAGTGTATGTGAGTCCCAGTCTCTTCACATCCTCACCAGCATTTGTTATTTTCTGTCTTGTTGAACTCTGCTACTAGTGCTGGAGCAGGATGTTATCTCATTGTTGTTTTGATTTGCATCTCTCTAACGGCTAATGATCCTGAATGTTTCTTCATATGTTTGTTGGCTGCCTGAATATCCTCTTTGATGAAGTATCTATTCATGTCTTCTGCCCATGGATTATTTGTCTTTCTATTGTTGAGGTGTTGGAGTTTTCTATAAATTCTAGAGATAAGTCCCTTGTCAGATATGTCATTGCTGAATATCTTTTCCCAATATTTTGAGTCTTTTGGAGAAGTCTTTGGAGGCACATAAAAATTTAATTTTTAGAAGGTCCCATTCATTTAGTTTCTCTCCTTCTGTTTGTGCTTGATAGTCTATTTATGCCATATATTATTGTTGTTGTTGTTGCCGTTGAGTCGGCCCCTACTCATAGCGACCCCTCCTTGGGTTTC
>NW_006922004.1:2183467-2184642 GCF_000298275.1 Orycteropus afer afer | reverse complement strand
TCTTGGGTTTTCTAGGTATAGGATCACATCATCAGCAAATAGGGATAGTTTGACTTCTTCCTTACCAATTTGGATGCCTTTGATTTCCCTTCCTTGCCTTATTGCCCTGGCCAGGACTTTCAATACAATGTTGAATAGAAGTGGTGATAGAGGGCATCTTTGTCTGGTTCCTGTTTGCAAGGGGAATGGTTTCAGTCTCTCTCCATTAAGAATAATGTTGGCTGTAGGTTTTGCACAGATGCTCTTTATTATGTTGAGGAATGTCCTTTCTAGTCCCATATTGCTGAGTTTTGATCAGGAATGGGTGTTGGATTTTATCAAATGCCTTTTCTGTATTGATTGATATGAACATGTGGTTCTTTTCCTTTGTTTTATTTATGTGGTGGGTGACATTGACTATTTTTCTAATGTTGAACCATTCTTGAAAACCTGATATGAACCCCACTTGGTCATAATGAATGATTTTCTTATATGTTGTTGGAGTCTATTGGCTAGGATTTTGTTGAAGATTTTTGTATCTATATTCGTGAGAGATATTTGTCTGTAGTTTTCCTTTTGAGTGATGTCTTTGCCTGGTTTTGGTATCAAGATTATGCTTACTTCATAAAATGAGCTTAAGAGGATTCCATTCTTTTCTATGTTTTGGAATAGTTGAGTAGGATTGGTGTCAGTTCTTCTCTGGATGTTTGGTAGAATTCTCCAGTGAAACTGTCTAGGCTAGATCTTTTTTTGTTGGTAATTTTTTTAATGACCTGTTCAATTTCTTCTTTTGTTATGGATCTGTTCAATTTTTCCACATCAGTCTATATTAGTTTAGGTAAGTTGTGTGTTTCTAGAAATCTGTCAATTTCTTCCAGATTTTCAAATTTGTTGGAGTATAGTTCTTCATACTATCCTGATATTTTCCTTTTTATTTCAGTTGGTTCTGTTGTGATGTCAGCTATTTCATTTCTTATTCATATTATTTGTATTCTCTCTTTTCCTTTGTTAAATTTACCAGTAGTTTGTCAATATTATTAATCTTTTAAAAAAACCAACTTCTAGTCTTTTTGATTTTTTTCTATTGTCTTTTCTATTTTCTGTTTTGTTGTTATGTGCCGTCGAGTCGGCCCCGACTCATAGCGACCCCTCCTTGGGTTTCCGAGGCAGTATCACTACGGAAGTAGGATTGCCCA
>NW_006922004.1:2179537-2181019 GCF_000298275.1 Orycteropus afer afer | reverse complement strand
AATTTTCTCCCTAAGTTTAGAACAGTCCATTCTATCTTGCATTCTCTCTTGACTTCCATTCTCTCTTGACTTCCTTACCATTTAGAAATTATGTAACTACACTATTTTTCCCACTTTTTGGTTTGTACTTGTCGTCATTTGCCAATTGCTGTCTCTGGTTCCCTGTTGATTTCTGGGTTACATCATCTTGCCTATTAATGGTTGGTTGTTGTTTGCTATTTTTGGTTCTCTGTTCAAAGGACTTCCTTTAGTATCTTTTGTAAGTTTGGTCTGGTTTTAGCAAAGTCCCTTAATTTCTGCTTATCTGGAAATCTCCTAATTTCACCATCATATTTGAGGGACAATTTTGTTGGGTATATAATTTTTGGTTGGGAATTTTTCTGTTTCAGGGTTTTATATATACCATCCCATTGCTTTCTCCCTTGCATAATTTCTTCTGAGAAATCAGAACGTATTCTTATTGATTGTCCTTTGTAAGTAACTTTTCATTTTTCTTGTGCTGCTTTCAGGATTCTTTCTTTGTCTTTGCTTTTGATGAGTTTGATGATGATATGTCTTGGTGATTTTCTTTTAATTCTGTCTTCCATTGATTCAGTTCTAGTCCTTTGGCCTTTCAGTGTGTTATCTATTTCTGAAAATTTAGTATTAATGTTCTGGATTTCTATCTGTAAATTTTGTATCATTTCTAATTTTTAATTTATTTTGTCATTTTCTTCTGAAATTATTCTAGGGTTTTGTCTGTGTTTTCCTTAATTTTATCAGTATTTTCCTTGATCTGTCTCTCAACCATTTGAAAATACCTAATATAATTCTTTTGAATTCCTTATCAGGGAGTTCCAATGATGCTTCTTCCTCAGGGGTGTGTTCTGGACCTGTATCCTCCTCCCCTGTTTCTACCACTTTATCTTGCTTCTTTGTGTGAACTATGATGGTCTGTTGTCTCTGAGACATTATGACATTTTTGTATTTAGATCTCTGTTATTGTTCATGCATAGCAGTAAGGGAAAGTCAGGATTTTGGTGATCATATATCGTTGGCCAGTTGGTGGAGAAGGAAGTGGTGGCTCTTACTCAGTAAGTGTAACTGTAGGAGATGAGGGTGTGGTTGCATTGTATGGGTACAGTTGCCATCTCCCGCTCAGTTAGACAAAAGCAACAATCAAAAAACATCAAAAAATAAAAGCAAGCAGACAAAATACACACCGCATAAACACACAGGAATAATCACCAAAAAAAAAAAAAAGAAGAAAGAAAACGCCTGCAATATCTGGGGAGAGAGCAATGAGAGAAAAGAGGTAGAGTAGGAGAATAATGAAGAAAAAAATGGGAAAAATGCAAAAAGAAAAACAAGAAATGGGTTTGACCATGAGAAAGAAAAAAATTAGAACCAGGAACAGGGAAGGGAGTTGAAAGTAGAACCTGAGAAGGGAAGAATAAAGAATAATAATACATAGTACAATAATAATAATAGCGATAATAATAA
>NW_006922004.1:2172282-2178462 GCF_000298275.1 Orycteropus afer afer | reverse complement strand
GAGGGGTCGCTATGAGTCGGGTCTGACTTGACGGCACATAACAACAACAACAATTGTGCTCCTTTAAGATCAGTTGGTAGTGGTAGATGGGCAGCATATAGTTCTTCTAGTCTCAGGGTCATGGAGGCTGAGGTTAGCTTGGACCTTTAGTCATTTGGTCTAATTGTTTCCCTTTGTCTTTGGTTTTCTTCACTCTTCTTTGCTCCAGATGGGGAGAGACCACTAGTTACCCGTTACAAACCTATAAATAATTGTGGGTATAGTCTCATTTGTCTTCTGGTACCTATTCAGCTTGCTTGTCTATCTACATATCCACTCATAGATTA
The DNA here is from genome assembly GCF_000298275.1 of Orycteropus afer afer. Lineage (NCBI taxonomy): Eukaryota > Metazoa > Chordata > Mammalia > Tubulidentata > Orycteropodidae > Orycteropus > Orycteropus afer. Next base: position 2,178,136 of record NW_006922004.1, on the reverse strand, counting down.
TTGTTATTAATGTTATTGCAGGATTGTGTATGTAGTAGTATTACATACCTTTAACTCTGTGCTCCTTCAATTGTCTTCCATTGTCTTGGTCATTTAGTGCTGACCTTCCCCCTTATTATGTATTGCATTTTCCTTCAGCCAGGTTAGTATGGGTCTACCCTCTAGTTAGTGATTTACCCTCCCTTCTCCATCTACTCATGGTAGCCTTCAAAGAATGTTTCTTTCTGTATAAAAACCTTTTATTGACTTTTATAATAGTGGTCTTATACAATATTTGTCCTTTTGTGATTGACTAATTTCACTCAGCATAAATGTCCTCCAGGTGTTATGAGACATTTCACAGATTGTTATTCTTTAATGTTGTGTAGTAGTTTGTTGTGTGTATTTACCATAGGTTATTTATCCATTCATCTATTAAGTAATAAATTCTTTTAATGTCCTAGGAAGGCCAAATCCCAAAACCCACTGTCATTGAGTCGATTCTGACTCATAGTAACCCGACAGGACAGAGGAGAACTGTTCCGTAGTGTTTCTAAGGCTGTAAATCTTTACAGAAACAGACTGCCTTATCTTTCTACTCCAGAATGGCTGATGGGTTCAAACCACCAACTTTTTGGTTAGCAGCCTAATGCTTTTACCCTCTGAACCACCAGAGCTGCCCCAGGAAAGTCAAGCAAGGTAAATTATTCATATAGAGCATTTTGTGACTGGTCTGTGTAATCAGGGGTCCACTCTGACCAGGAAGCAGACTTTCAGGGAGCGCTAACACACCTAAAAACTTAAAAATAAAACATTTCTTTAAATCCTTGATGCTTAAAGGGTGTTTCTGGGATCAGCAGCATTGTCATCACCTGGGAACTTGTTAGAAAGGCAGAGTCTCCTAGGCCTATAGAATCAGAATCTTCATTTTAACTAGATTCCCAGGTGATTCACCTACACATTCAAGTTTGAGAAGCCCTGCCTGGATAAAGCTGGAAATTTTTAAAAACAGAGGTTTAAAGTAGAAAAATCCTTGGAGAACAGAAAAAGCCAGGATCAGTTTCTTTCACAAAATAAAGAAAACCAGACTTATTCCAGATGCTAGCAAATTTTCAGCTTTAAAGTATAATAAAACTGCCTTGTTGAAGATACATTATGAATGCAAAATTTTTGGAATTTTTAGGAACTAGGTAATCAACATAAAGTGGCATCTGTAAATAAAGAATATTACTTTGTCTTTCCATATGTATTGTTGTTGTTGGGTGCCTTCAAGTTTGTTCTGACTCATAGCAACCGTATTGTACAATAGTACAAAACACTGCCAGGTCCTGTATCATCCTCACAGTTGTTACTGTGCTTGAGCCCATTGTTGCAACCATGTGTCACTCCATCTTGTTTGAGGGTCTCCCCCTTTTTCTCTGATCCTCTACTTTACTAAGCATGATGGCCTTATCCAGGGACTGGTCCCTTCTGGTAAAATGACCAAAATACGAGAGACAAGATCAGGGCATTCTCACTTCTGAGGAGCATTCTGGCTGTACTTCCTCCAAGACAGGTTTGCACATTCTTCTAGCAGTCCATAGTACATTCAGTATTCTTTGCCAACACAACAATTCAAATTTATCAATTCTCCTTTTGTCTGCCTTATTCATTGTCCAGCTCTCATGCATAGGAGACCACTGAATATACCATGGCTTGGTTCAGATGCACCTTAGTGTTCAGCATGATGTCTTTGCTCTTTAAAGAGGTCTTTTGCAGCAGATTTGCCCAATGCAATTTATCATTTTGTTTCTTGGCTTCTGCTTCCATGAGTTTACTGTGGATCCAAGTAAAAGGAAATCCTTGACAAGTTCAATCTTTTCTCTGTTTATGCTTGGTCCAGTTGTGAAAATTTTTGTTTTCTTTGTGTTGAGGTGTAATCCATACTGAAGGCTATGGTGTTTGATCTTCGTCAGTAAGTGCTTCAGGTCTTCTTCACTTTTGACAAGCAAGGTTATGCCATCAGCATATTGTGGTTTTTAATAGTTCTTCCTTCAATCCTGATGCTCTGTTCTTTTTCATATAGTTTAGCTTCTAGGATATTTGCTCAGCATACAGATTGAATAAGTATCATGAAAGGATACAACCCTGACATACACCTTTCTTGATTTTAAACCATGCAGTGTCTCTTCTTCTGTTTGAATGATGGCCTCTTGTCTATGTACAGGTTCCTCATGAGCACAATTAATGTTCTGGAATTCCTATTCATCCCACTATTATCCATAATTTATTATGATACTTTGCATAGTCAATAAACACAGGTAAAGGTAAATATCTTCCTGATACTCTCTGCTTTCAGCCAAGATCCATCTGACATCTGTCTTAATATCCCACATTCCACATCCTCTTCTGAACCTGTCTTGAATTCCTGGCAGTTCTCTGTTGAGGTATTGCTGCAGTCATTTTTTGGAGTATTTTCAGCAAAATTTTACTTACATGTGATATTAATGATATGGTTGTATAGTTTCCATATTCTGTTGGATCACCTTTTTTTTGGAATGGGCACAAATATGGTTCTCTTCCAATTGATTGGCCAGGTAGCTGTCTTCCAAATTTCTTGGCATAAATGAATGAGCACTTCCAATGTTACATCTGTTTGTTGAAACATCTCAGTGGGTATTCTGTCAGTTCCTGGAGTCTTGTTTTTCACCAGTTCCTCCAGTTCAACTTGGACTTCTTCCTTCAGTACCATCGATTCTCAATCATATGCTACCTCCTGAAATGGATATGTATTATATTTAAATAAAAAATATAACAGATATAGCTAAGATTCAAAATAAAGAATAACAAAGTTAATTGGATTCTTAATATCTGATCTAATTTTAAAACAAACACACAAACTTTGCTTTAGAATTTTGAGTCTAGATAATTTTATAGTTCATTTTTTGTCTGATCTGAACAGGGGATTGACCAGGTTTATTCAAACCTAATTCTAATCTAATTATTCTAAATTTCTTATTTCTAACTTATTCATTCAAGTATATTGTAGTATAATTTATTATTTCCATGTTAAAATACTTTTCACATATATTCTTCCACTATCTTTTATTTCTTAAATGATATTCAGCTGGTCAATCACCTGTAGATAGATTTTTAAACAACCTGGAAGCTATTAAGAGAAGAATTGGCAAAGAAAGAGTTGCTTTATTTCATCCACCTTATCTTATATAGATTAAAAACAAAAACATTCTTTGTGTAATGTGAGTAGAAATTATTTTACTTTGACAGGAATAATTTACATACAACAAATACATTTCTAGTGCATACCTTCCTTTTGGAACTAATTCACATTTTTAAAATTAAGCATTCATACTTTAAGAACCTGTAATTATGTAATTATACTTTGTATATTTTTAAATGGTTGAAATAAAAATGGTACAGGACAAATGCCTTATGATTAACTGAATGTTTTATATGGAAAAATAGCAAAATGACTCAAAGCTAAAGTAATTAAAATTTTCAAAATTATTGATTTTAAAGGGGCTCATTGTATATTTCTTTTACCTGAGTTAAAAATGTGAAATGAGTAACTCAATACAAAATATTTGACCTATTCACTTGATTGCAGACCTGTATTTGCCATTCAGGGTAATGGGTAGTTTGATCCCAAGATTTAAAAAAAAACAAAAAACAAAACACTTAAAAACTTTTTTAGGACTAACTTTATTTTCAGCACTTAGTTCACAACTTCTTCAGACTGTTCATTCCCAGATGCCTAGTTACACCAGATGCCCTAGCCAACCCTACCATCAGCTTGCTGGCCCACCAGACATATCTGATACACACTGATATGCAGTTTCATAGCAATCTTCAGTGGTCTCCCCCAAAAAAGTTCCTCAATCTCCCCTGACATTTGTTAGCCCTCATAAAGGAGTACGTAGGCCTCATATCATGTCGTGGAGAGCCAAAGGCATCACTGAATTGGAGAGCCAAAGGGATCACTAAATCCTTGCAACTGTTAGTCTACTGATAATAACAGAAAGACCAGTTTAGCATCCTAAGGCATTTGACTGCTAACCAGAAGGCTGGCAGTTCAAACCCACCAGCTGCCCTTCAGAAAGAAGACTGGGCAATCTGTTTCTGTAGAGATATTGCCTCGGAAACCCAAGGAGGGGTTGCTATGAGTCGGAACTGACTCAACAGCAGTGAGTTTGGTTTTTGGTATTTCCACATAAATAGTTTGGTGGCAGCTTCTTTTTCTTCTGAAATGTCTGTTGTTGGTTTCTCCCTCACCTCCTCACCAGTTGACCAATTGATTACCATTTAGTAACAGAAATTGAAGCCATCCTCTGAGACTTTATTAATCAGGAAAGAAGAACCCAAAGACAGTTTCCAGAGTGACTCAAATAAGCAAATGCTTCAGTTGTATTTGTAAAAGAAATGAAGCCAGGCTTGATGATTATTTGATAACAAAATAAATAAAACTAAGAAATTCGGTCATTGCAAAACCCAAAGTGTATTTTATCCTGAATTAGCCAGTTGTGCTATTTATTCAGCCTAAATTAAAAAATAATGCTTAATCCACATTTCTCCACAACATCTTGAACACACTCAGACTCCATTGTCTGTATATTTAAGGAAAAATTCTTTCTCTCTTAAATTGTTTATATAATTTCCTTGCTTCTCTTCTTTCCACTGGGATTGTAGATAGTTTGAGAGAGACACATTCATATCATATCAGTCTCCTTTCCAAAACAAATTTGAACAAGAGGAATCAGTTATATCTTTACATCAGTTAAACTGTTGCCATAGAGTCTATTCTAATTCATGGCAACCCTATGTGTGTCAGAGTAGAACTGCACTCCAGAGGGTTTTCCAATGGCTGTCATCTTTCAGAAATACATCAACCAGCCTATCTTCTGAGCCATGTCTGGGTGAATTTGAACTGCCAACTCTGGCACACATGCTGTCTCTATTAGTTGGAGCTGACTTGACAGCAACTAGTTTTAAAGTAACATGGAAAACACTTTAGCTTGTAAGTATTTCAAAGAAAACCATGGGAAATTTTAAAAGAAAAACCAAGTTGGAAAAGGTATTTTATTCCTTTCTTTATTTCATTTCCTCATTATATTTATTGAACACCATTTGCCAAAAACTGTGCTCATGTTGACAGACACAAAAGTGAATTAGACACCAGCTTTGCCGTCAAATATTATATTGCTACTGGGAAAGACAGACAAGAAAAACATCCATTATTGTAAATGTTGATTACAACAATGGAGGTCCTCATCAAAGAACAAAATCCCACACTCTGTTAGGAGTGAAAGAAAAAGAGTTTTGACGAACAATAACAACTGCAGTTGGACAACACATAGTGAGATAACTAAGTGCTCCAAAGTATAGAAAATGAGGAGAGCTTTTTATACAGGAGACGTTTTAGGGAAACAGTAACTATTAGGTATGCATTAGTAACTGTAAGTCATACATCAGTTAATCTACAGATGTCCTGGAGCCAGCCTGCATACATATTTTACAAAATTTGTTCCACTTAATCTTTCAAGGACAGATTGTGCAAAACATTCTTTCTGAGAACAGCCACAGTTTTGCCCCCTGTCTTTGTTCCCTCAAAGACAGAACAGATTAACCTGTTACTGTGAGTTTAGCCCCCAAACCTCTCACTCTCTCTTTTTTAAAGGCTGAAAGCACATTGCCCCATTTTGGTTAATCCTCCACCAAAGGGAACTGATCACATCATTCACAACAGAGTCATCTTTCTTCTGCAAGAACTTTTATCTACCTTTTTAGAGGGGGCTGTTTCTTCACTTTGCCATGCTAATAGGGCTCATCATTGGGGTGAGTTCTTATCTGGGTAGAAGACAAGGCCAAATTTGAAGAA
>NW_006922004.1:2166058-2171732 GCF_000298275.1 Orycteropus afer afer | reverse complement strand
AGCCTTTTGGCAGATCTTCTTCATGTCTTGTGAAGTACTAGTAATGTCATAGACCCTTCTTTGTTGAGCAAAAATAAAATCAAGAATTACTCTTATTGCTAAAGTACAACTTTGCAAGGGAGTCCAGGCATTTCTGTTGAGATATCATCCCTTCTGTAATATCATTAACAATTTAAGTTATGGTAGAAGACAAGTTATGGATAGATTTTTTCAAGTTGATTGACCCTGTGCCAGAGCAAAAAGTTTCAAAGAAATATTTATCCTAATTTTGATTATTCAGCTATAGGGTCTGATATTTCATTTGGTTTGTCTATTTCAGGGAGTCTGCATCTAATTTAGGATTGGTGAGGATATTTAAGTCATTAGTCCAGTGTTTTCTCTCAGGAATGTATATCTAAAGGGACCCTCAAATGTCCTAATGTATATTGCCATGTTCCAGCCATTTGAACAGGGTAATGCCTAAGTGTTGTTGTTGTTGTTGTGTGCCGTCGAGTCGGCCCCGACTCATAGTGACCCCTCCTTGGGTTTCTGAGGCAGTATCACTACGGAAGTAGGATTGCCCAACCTTCCTTCCGAGAATGCCTAAGTATAAAGTGTAAAGTTCATTGTTATTTTGGGCTAATTTGATCTCCTGCATGATATATTAAAAAAAACACAAACTCACTGCCCTAGAGTCATTTCTGAATCATAGAGACCCCCATTGGGTCTCCAAGGCTGTAAATCTTTATGGAAGTAGATTGCCCCATCTTCCTCCCATGGAGCGGTTGGTAGAGTTGAACCGCTGACCTACCGGTTAGCAGTCCAGTGCCTTATCCACTAAGCCATATATGTATATGTATATGTATATGTATATATGTATGTGCCTAAGGAGTGCAACTTCTTTTGTTGTGTGGAAAGGGAATGGCTTGCCTTAATTGTATAAGCTAATTTTCTGTTAAAGAGTTATTACAAATGGACGATTGTCCTGACCTTAACTTTTCTGGACTCCAAAGGTTCACAAAGGAGATTCTTCTGAATCTACTTTATTGGCTATGTGAACATCAGTCCAAAACCTAGGGAGTTTTGAATAGGAAATGACTCTATTTACAACAGAACAAAACACTACCCAGTCCTGCACCATCCTGACAATCTTTGCTATGTTTCAGCCCATTGTTGCAACCATTGTGTCAGTCCATCTTCTTTTTTGGTGATCCTCTGTTTTACCAAGTATCATATCCTTCTCTAGGGACTGGTCTCTGATAACATGACCAAAGTATGAGAGATGAAGTCTCTTCATCCTAGCTTCAAAGGAGCATTCTGGCTGTACTTCTTCCAAGACAGATTTGTTTGTTCTTCTGGAAGTACATGGTATATTCAATATTCTTTAATTCTTTGGTCTTCTTTATTCATTGTCCAGCTTTTGCATGCACAAGGAAAAGTAAAACCAAACTGACTGCCATTGAGTTGATTCTGACTCAGAGAGACCCCCTTTGGGTTTCTGAGTCAGTAAATCTTTACCGAAGTAGATTGCCCAGTCTTCTTTCCATGGAGTGGCTGGTGGGTTTGAACTGCTTGTCTTCTGGTTAGCAGTCAAATGCCTTAGGCAGTATGCCACCAGCATGCATAAGAGGGAAGTGAAAATATCATGGTCTGAATCAGGTGCATCTTAGTGTTCAAAGTGATAGCTTTGCTTTTTAACACTTTAAAGAGGTTTTTTTTTTTTTTTTTTAGCAGATTTGCCCCATGCAATATGTTATTTCATTTGCTGCTTCTGTGGAGTTGATTGTGGATCCAAGAAAAATGAAATCCTTGACAATTTCCATCTTTTCTCTGTTTAGCATAATGTTGCTTATTGGCCCAGTTGTAAGGATTTTTGTTTTCTTTATGTTGAGTTGTAATCCATATTGAAGGCAGTTGTCTTTGATCTTCATCAGTAAGTGCTTCAAGTCCTTTTTGCTTTCAGCAAGCAAGATTGTGTCATCTGGATATCGCAGTTGTTAATAAGTCTTCCTCCAATCCGGATAAAGCATTCTTCTTTATATAGTACAGCTTCTCAGACTACTTGCTCAGCATACAGAGTGAATAAGTGTGGTGGATAGATACAACCCTGACACACACTTTTCCTGATTTTAAACCATGCAGTGTCTCCTTAGATCGACTGTTGAAATGACTGCCTTTTGGTCTATGGACAGGTTTTGCATGAGCATGATTAAGTGTTCTGGAATTCCTATTCTTCTCAATGTTATCCGTAATTTGTTATGATCCACATCATGGAATACTTTTGCATAGTCAGTAAAACACAGGTAAAAGTCTTTCTGATATTCTCCAATTTCAGCCCAGATCCATCTGACAAAAACTGTGATATACTTTATTCCACAGCCTCTTCTGAATCCACCTTGAATTTCTGGCAGTTCCCTGTTTACATACTGCTGCAATTATTTTTTAGTTATTTTCAGCAAAATTTTAATTGTGTGTGATATTAATGATATTTTTTTGTTAATTTTTGCATTCTGTTGGATCACCTTGTTTGGAATGGGCACAAGTATGGATCTCATTCAGTCAGTTGGCTAGGTACCTGTCTTCTAAATTTCTTGGCGTAGATCAGTGAGCACTTCCGGTGTTGTATCCATTTGTTGGAACATCTCAGTTTGTATTCTTTCAATGTTTGGAGCCTTATTTTTCACCAAAGCCTTCTGTGAAGCTTAGACTTCTTTCAATACCAATGGTTCTTGATCATATGCTACCTCCTGAAATGGTTAAACATCAACCAGTTCTTCTTAGTACAGTGACTCTGTGTATTCCTTCCATATTCTTTTGATGCTTCTTGCATCATTCAATATTTTGCCCATATAATCCTTCCTTATTATAACTTGAGGCTTGAATTTTTCCTTCAATTCTTTCAACTTGAGGAATGCTGAGCACTGTTCTTTCCTTTTTGTTTTCTAACTTGTAGTCTTACATATTTCTTTATAATACTTTGTGTTCTTGAGCCATCCTTTGAAATCTTCTATTCAGCTTTTACTTCATCATTTCTTCCCTTCACTTTAGCTACTCTCTGTTCAAGAGCAAGTTACAGAGTCTATTTAGACATCCATTTTGGTGTTTTCTTTCTTTCCTGCATGATGTTCTTGATGTCATCCCACAATTCATCTGGCCTTCAGTCAGTGTTGTTCAATGCATCAACTCTGTTCTTCAGATTGTAAATTCAGGTGGCATATTCTCAAGGTCATATTTTAGCTCTCCTGGACTTGTTTTAATTTTCTTCAGCTTCAGCTTGAACTTGCATGTAAGCATTTGATGGTCTCTTCCATAGTCAGCCCCTGGCCTTGTACTGAGGGACAATATTGAGTTTCCTCATCATCTTTTTTCCACAGATAAAGTGTATTTGACTCAATGGCAACAAGAACAACAACAGCAATAGTGGAATAAATTCCTGTGTAAGCTATCTGGCGAGGTCTACAAGTATAGTCACTCTTTATTTTGTTGAAAAAAAGTATTTGCAATGAATAAATCATTGTTCTTGAAAAATTTTATCATGCTATCTCTGACATTGTTTCTATCACAAAAGCCACATTTTCCATCTACCAATCCTTCTTCTGAGTTTTCAACTTTTGCATTCCAATCACCAGTAATTATCAATGCATCTTATTACATGTTTGGTCAATTTCAGACTGCAGATGTTGGTACAACTGTTCATTTTTTCATCTTTGGCTTTAGTTGTTGGTGCATAAATTTGAATAATAATGGCATTAACTGGTCTTTCTTGTAGGCAAATGGATATTATCCTGTCACTGACATCATTGTATTTCACAATAGATCTTGAAATGTTCTTTTTAACAACAGATGTGACACTATTCCCCTTCAATTTACCATTCCTGGCATAGTAGACCATATAATTGTTTGATTCATAATGGCCAATACCAGTCAATTTTAGCTTAGCAGTCACTAATAACATTAAAGATAATGATCTTTATGCATTCCATTTCATTTTTGACAACTTCTAGTTTTCCTAGATTCATATTTAATACATTCCACAATTTGATTATTAATGGGTATTTGTAGCAATTTCTTCTCATTTTAATTCATGCCACATCAGTAAATGAAGGTTCCAAAAGCTTTACTCCATTCATGTCATTAAATCATCTCTACTTTGAGGAGATAGCTCTTCGCCAGTCGTATTTTGAGTCCCTTCCAATCTGAAGGACTCATTTTCTGGCACTGTATCAAACAATGTTTCACTGCTATTAATAAGGTTTTCAGAGGCCATTTTTTTTTTTTTCATAGCAGACCACCACCTTCTTCTTCCTAGTCTATTTCAGTCTGGAAGCTCTGCTGAAACCTGTCCACCATGGGTGACCCTGCTGGTGTTTGAAATTGAAGCTAGTGGCATAGCTTCCAGCCTCACAAGAATACACAGTATTGCCACCATGGTATGACCAATTGACAGATTAGTAGTGGAAAGTTAATGTTATTAGCCTATAATTTCATATCTTAGATATTTCTTTCATTTTCTGAGACAGAATCTGAGTCCTGATTTTCGACTATTATGAAATCTTTTAATATTTAATTATCCCTCAATTTGTAGTCTGCTCTACTGCTTTCTGACTATGATCCACTATTTTCATGGCTATTTTCTTAATTCTTTAACTCTTACCTTTAACTCCACTTTAGCTATATTTCATCTTTTCTTCACTTAACACAGACTTTCATTTTTTACTTCCACAGACCTTCTTTCTAGTGATCTGCTCCTTTAGCTACTTAGATAGTTCTTTCTTTTATTTCAAATTTCATTTTTGTCTACCTCTGTTTCCCATTTATTCTCTTACCATTTCATTGTTTCTTTTCAGATTCATTATTTGTAGTTATTGTAAACCAAGGCAAATAAAGTTAAATTCCCCTGAAGCCTTTTATAACTTTCTAGGGAGCTCTGGTGGTGTAGTTCCTCAGGCATCTGACTGCTAACCAGAAGGCTGGCAGTTCAAACCCACTGGCCAGTCCTTGGAAGGAACGTTGGGCAAACCCACAGTCAGCAGAAGGAACGTTGGGCAATCTACTTCCCTAGTGATACTGCCTCAGAAACCCAAGGAGGGGTTGCTATAAGTTGAGATCGACTCCACAGCAGTGAGTTTGGTTTGGTTTGGTATATACCTCAAGTTTAGCTTTTTTTATCTTTCATATTCTGGCATAACCAGATATTCTGTTTTAAGACAAAACTATTCCTTATTTTTTTTCTCTTAAAAAACTTATTATCAGTCATTTTACCTTTCCTCTTTCATTTCATGACATGCTAAAACTTTCAACTTAGTTCTTAAGGTGATTTTCCATGAAGTTTCAGAGCTGTAGGAGTTTATCATGGGTCATTAAGAAATAATACTTGAGTTATTTAACCAAAGATTTAAAAACAAAAATCTTAGCTTCTTCTAAAGCCCAACATCTTGGTTTTCAACACAGGCATTTATTCTGTCTAACCCTTCCCATTGGAAGGAAGATGAGGCAATCTACTTCTGTAATGATACTACCTTGGAAATCCAAGGAAGGGTCACTATGAGTTGGGTTTGACTCGACGGCACATAACAACAACAACAACAACAACCCTTGCCATCAGAAGGTCTGGTGACATAGTACCTAAGGAATTTGACTGCTAACCAGAAGGCTGGTGGTTCAAACCCACCAGCCACTCCTCAGAAGGAAGTTT
>NW_006922004.1:2163620-2165468 GCF_000298275.1 Orycteropus afer afer | reverse complement strand
CTGAAACTGAAATATCTCTGAGGTATGCATATATATGAGTGTACACACACACACGCACACACATATATATGTGTGTGCGTGTGTGTGTGTGTATATGTTGTTGTTGTTATGTGCTGTCGAGTCAGACCCGACTCATAGCGACCTCTCCTTGGGTTTCTAAGGCAGTATCACTGCGGAAGTTGATTGCCCCATCTTCCTTCCGAAGAGTGGCTGGTGGGTTTGAATCTCCAGCCTTCTGGTTAGCAGTCAAGTGCCTTAGCCACTATGCTACCAGAGCTCCGATATTTATTTATTTATTTATCTGTGACATAAAAGTCTATAAAAAAACAAAACCAAACTCACTGCTGTCAAGTTCATTTCGAATCGTTGTTGTTGTTATGTGCCATCAAGTCGGACCTGACTCATAGCGACCCCTCCTTGGGTTTCTGAGATTGTATCACTACTGAAGCAGATTGCCCAACCTTCATTCCTAGGACTGGCTGGTGGGTTTGAACCTCCATAGCAACCCCTAAAAGTCTATAAACTTCAATTATAACAAATATCTATTAACCCAACTTGATTACCTAAAAATCTAAAAATCTTGGAAATTAATTTAACCCTATATATTACAAAGTATAATTACTATTGAAGTAGAGTTTGCTTATATAGATTATATGTCTATAAAAATTTTTACTGCTTCTTGTGTTTTCTTAATTTAACCTTAGATTTGTCCACAGGTTTTTTTTTGTTTTTGTTTTTGTTTTTTTAATGTTGGTGGTCCACCTCGTTTCTGGTAACTGTATTAAGATAGTATGTTTCTTATTTTAAACCTCACTAATGTCTACATTATTTATCATGTTTTCTTTTTTAAAATACATTTTATTGAAATATAACTTATGTACAGTGAAATACACACAACTAAATATACTATTTTCTTTTGTCTTAAAATTTTTTCACCTGGTTGGGAGAGTTCTTTTCAAAACTCTCTCTATCACAGTGTGGGTTTCAGAGGTTCATTATCAAAAAGGAATCAGTTAGTCTTAATTCATGTACTTATATTTAAGTTGGTCTAAGAATTTTGACTTGTGTCAGGGAACCACAAAAGTGGCAGGATCCAGATAAGGGGCTGGAGGCAGGCAGGCCCTGGCCCCTGAAGCCAGAAAAGGGAGGGAACGGCCAGGGACCACAAAGTGGCAGGATCCAGGTAGGAATTAGGTAAGGGGAGCGTGGAGGGCTTTCTAACAGCTAAGGGAGACAAACTTGTCTGTCAATTTGTCATCCTGTGGGGCTTGCACATTGCTGTGAGGCTTGAGGCTGTGCCACTGGTATGTTAAATGCCAGCAGGGTTGCATATGGTGCACAGGTTTCAACTCAGTTTACAGACTGAGACAGACTAGGAAGAAGGAAGAGGTCATCCACTTCTCAAAAAATTGGCCAGGGAAAACCTTGTGAATAGCAGAAAAACACTGTCTGATACATTACTGGCAACTTTATGAGTAGCTTAGAAACATTATCCTATACAGTGCAGGAAGATGAGCCCCTTGGGTCAAAAGGCACTCAAAATAAGACTGGGAAAGAGCTGCCTCATCAGAGTAGAACCAACCTTAATGATATGGATAAAGTAAATCTTTCAGGACCTCCACCTGCTGACATGGCATGACTGAAATTCAGGAGAAACAGTTGCAAACATCCATTAATATTCAGAATGTGGAATGTACAAAGTATGAATCTAGGGAAATTGGAAGTTGTCAAGAATGAAATGGAACACAAAGATTGCTATCCTAGGCATTAGTGAGCTGAAATGGACTGGTTTTGGCCATTTTGAATCAGACAACCATATGATCTACTATGCCAGGAATGACAATTTGA
>NW_006922004.1:2148394-2149598 GCF_000298275.1 Orycteropus afer afer | reverse complement strand
TCACGCAAATTCTTCTGCTAATTGGGGTTTAGTCCAATTCTGTATCCTTCCCTTCAAGGCTCAGGGGTCCAAGATTATCTTCTGTGGCTGTGTTAATTGGTTTCCCTTTTCTTTGTTGAAGAGGGTCTGTGCAATCCTTCTGCCTAGTCTGCCTTCTTGCTGGAACTCCCAAAAGATGAGGAAATTGAAGATCTTTATCAACTTCTGCAGTCTGAAATTGACTGAATGTGTAATCAAGATGTATCCATTATCACTGGTGATTGGAATGCAAAAGCTAGAAACGAAGAAGAATCACCGGTAGTTGGAAAATTTGGCCTTGGTGACAGAAATAATGCTGGAGATCACATGATAAAGTTTTGCAAAACCAACAACTTATTCTTTGCAAATAACTTTTTCAACAACACAAATGGCGGCTATACACGTGGACTTCACCAGATGGAGTACACAGGAATCAGATTGACTACATTTCTGGCAAGAGATGATGGAAAAGCTCAATATCTTCAGCCAAATCCAGGTCAGCATCTGATTGTGGAACAGACCATCAACTGCTCATGTGCAAGTTCAACTTGAAATTGAAGACAATTAAAACATGTCCATAAAACCAAAAACCAAACTTACTGCTGTCAAGTTGGATCTGACACATAGAGACCTCTCCTTGGGTTTCCGAGGCAGCATCACTGCATAAGTAGATTGCCCAACCTTCCTTCCAAAGACTGTCTGGTGGGTTTGAACTGCCAGTCTTCTGGTTAACAGTCGAATGCTTTAGGCACTAGGCTACCACAAGAGCTAAAATATGACCTTGAATATATCCCTCCTGAATTTAGAGACCATCTAAAGAATAGATTTGATGCATTGAACACCAATGACCAGAAGAATTGTGGGATGACATCAAGAAAATCATCCATGAAGAAAGCAAGAGGTCATTAAAAATACAAGAAAGAAAGAAAAGACCAAAATGCTTGTCAGAAAAGACTCTGAAACTTGACCTTGATTGAAGAGTTGCTAAAGCAAATGAAAGAAATAATAAGATGAAAGAGCTGAACAGATTTCAAAAAGCAGCTTGAGCAGACAGAGCCAATTACTATAATGAAATGTGCAAAGACCTGGAGTTATAAAACTCAAAGGGAAGAACATTCCCAGCATTTCTCAAGCTGCAAGAACTGAGGAAAAAATTTAAGCCTCAAGTTGCAATATTGAAAGATTC
>NW_006922004.1:2137788-2147539 GCF_000298275.1 Orycteropus afer afer | reverse complement strand
ATGACACAACTTTGCTTGCTGAAAGTGAGGATGACTTGAAGCACTTACTGATGAAGATTGAAGAATACAGTCTGCAGTATGGATTACATCTTAATATAAAGAAAGCAAAAATCCTCACAACTGAACCAGAAGAATTGATGTTTTTGAGCTGTGGTGTTGGTGCGGAATGCTGAAAGTACCATGGACTGCTAAAAGAACTAACAGGTCTGTCATGAAGGAAGCGCAGCCAGAATGCTCCTTGGAAGCGAGAATGGCCAGATTTTATCTTACGTACTGTGGTCATGCTGTCAGAAGGGACCATTCCCTGGAGAAGGATGTCATACTTGGTAAGGTGAAGTGTTGATGAAAGAAGGGAAGACCTTCAATGAGATGGATTGATATGGTGACAGCAGCTATGAGCTCAAGAATAGGCAGGATCACGGAGCTGATGCAGAACTGGGCAGTGTTTCGTTCTTCTGTGCATAGGGTCGCTGTGAGTCAGAGACGACTTGACAGCACCTAACAACAACAAGTATTTTGAAGAGGAGTTCTTGTGGCATAGGGGTTCAAGTATTCAGCTGCTAACCAAAAGGTTAGTGCTTGGAGCCCACCTGCTGCTCCATGAGAGAAACATGAGGCAGTCTGCTTCTGTAAAAATTTATGGCCTTGGAAACCGTATGGGGGAGTTCAATTCTATTTTGTCTCATAGTGTTGCTATGATTTGGAATTGACTTGATGGCAATGCATTTGTTTTTTGGTTTGGTAGGTATTTTGCAATACAAGAGTTAATTAAATTCTTTACTTCTAATTTTCATTATTATTATTATTATTAGTTTGTTAATCAGTTTAGCCTTTTATGTTCCAGTTTCTTCCATTTAAGCTAATTATTGATGTTTTAAACATCTTTCTAAACTTAATACACAAATATTTGAATCATCAATAAACAAATTTGGGAAATCTCTTTCCTTGCTAATTATAAGGACAAGAGCAATCTGGGTAGCAGCTTATATAGCTGTCTTGTCTAAAAGATTGGTTCCTTTAATTTCCTCAGTCTTAATTATTTCTGAAAGTCAGACGATCTGGGCAAAGTTGATAGAGCCCTCAGTAATTTGTGGAGCCATGCCTCCACCATTTCAAGTGTAAGCTGCTTAAGTCTAGTCCAGTTGCCTGGTAACATGAAGGCAGTCCCTTTGATTTTTGTTTTATTATTTCTTCTTACTATTGCAGCTGTGTCTGTGTTGCTACTTGATTATCTTGGCAGGGATAGTTATCAGCAGATTTGGGAGTTAGCCTCTCTTCAAGGCTGCTCAACATAAGCCTTCTTTCATAACTTTATAGGATCCTTCAGAGAAGTATTTTAAATAAATTGTCCCTTTTTAAGGCCTTGTTTTGCCATTTAAAATAAATAATCTATTCTTTTTCAGTGTACTTTTCAAATAGACTAATTTATATCAAAGGTTCTCAGAGTAGCTATTAAAAGCCTTGGTGCAAGAATCACCTAGAAAGAACAGAAAAGAAATGACATTTTCGACAGCCCCATGAAAAACATTAGTCATGGACTCCAACCTGCTACAAGACAGAAACTTAAACAGAACATTCTAGACTAGATGCGAGCTCTCAGACAAAATGAAAGAGAAAATCTACATAAACTCACTGTTCTTTTAAGGCTAGTTCAGAAACTAGGCTTATACTATACATAAGTAACCTAGTTTCTTAAAATGTATACTGCAATTCTTTGGAAAGACTGGCTGAAATCTACAGAAAAACAGGTCTCAGCTAAACTGCAGACCCTTTGATAACACTTGAGTATTAAATAAAAGTTCCTCAGAAGAAAGAAAAGACAACAAAAATGGGAACTCATTTTCCTAAAATGGAAGGGAAAGAGCAGATGGAAACTCATTTTCTCAAGGTGATCATTGAAATTACTAATTACTTTAAATATATTCAACTTATAATGGTTTTGAACATGAACCACAAACCAGCATTTTGGTTTGGGGAACCCAGACTCATTTATCAAGGATGTTAAGAATAGGTTGAAACTTTGGTCTTCCAGAGTCAATTAAATTTCTAGCAAGGGGTCTGCTGTCAGTTTTGGTCAGTGTTTTGTTTCATAGAATGCCTTCATTGCATGAGAGTTGTCTTGCAGCTGGTGGACAGCCAAATGCTCTGCCCCATTTCACGTCCCAGCTTATCCTCTCATAGGTGTCTTTCTGTTGATGGTGAGTGCCTAGAGACTTTTAAGATGCTTAAACCCATGTTCACATATTTTTGCAGCTTAACAGACTCTCGGTTCCTTTGTAACAAACACATAAAACTTGGTTCAGTTCTTTCTGATGGCTAGAGACCTAGTCTCTTAGTTTAAACTTACTAGTCTCTCCAACTGAAAAAATGCTTAAAGGTGACCAGTGATGTTTTAAACTGTCAATAGTGAGCTCAGTCAGTAAAAAATATAGTCAAAATAGACATTTCACTGAGACTGTTTTAATCCAGAGCCTCAGTTCTGAAGTTTAATACCCAAAAGACCAAAAGAACCCCAAACTGGCCACTGATTTTCCAAACTATCTATAAAACCCACTGCCACTGAGTTGATTCTGACTCATAGCAACCCCATTGGGTTTCCAAGGTGGTAAATCTTTACAGAAGTAGATTGCTGCATCTTCCTTCCATGGAGTGGCTGGTGGGTTTGAACTACCACCCTTCTGGTTAGAAATCAAATGCCTTAGGCCACCAAAGCTCAAACTATCTTTAGTAAAAGACAGTAAAAACTTACTTGCAAGAACAAAAACAAATCCTTTAGTAAAACTCAAGAAGCTAAATCACAAACTGAGTGGAGCTCAGCTTCAAGAGGTTACTTACTTCAAATGACTCCTGAAAGTCCATGGAGGGGAGAGCCTAAACAGCTCAGCTGGTATAAAAGCCTGAGTTCTTGATATCTTGGGGTCATTAGAGGTAATACACCTTATAAATCCTGCTTCTGATGCCAAATATGTCTAAAAACAAAACCTTACACTCTGTTAGGAGTGAAAGAAAAGACGTTTTATTGAGGAATGATAACAATGACAATTGGGGCAGCATATAGTGAGATTAGTAAATTCTCCAAAGTATAGAAAATGAGAAGAGCTTTTTTTGTAGGAGAAGTTTAGGGAAACAGTAACCATTAGTCATACATTAGTAAATATAAGTCTTATATCAGTTAATCTATAGATGTTCTGGAGCCACCCGGTACAAAATTTTATGAACACGATTCTACCTATCTTTCAAGGACAATGGGAGCTTGTGCAAAAGGATTCTTTCTGAGAACAGCCACAGTTCTTCCTCCTCCCATTGTTCCCTCAGAGAGAGAACAGGTTAGCTTGTTACTGTGAATATGACCCAAATGCAGCTCATTTTTTTTTTTTTTTTTAAATGTCTGCTATCACATCCCATGGAAGCAGCAGTGAAGAAATCAAACAACATACTGCATTAGGCAAATCTGCTGCAAAAGACCTCTTTAAAGTGTTAACAAGCAAAGATGTCACTTTGAGGACTAAGGTGTGCCTCACCCAAGCCATGGTATTTTTAATCACTTTATATACATGTGAAAGCTGGATAATGAATAAGGAAGACTGAAGAAGAATTTTGGCACTTGAATTAAGATTTTGGCAAAGAATAGTGAATATACCATGGAATGCCAGAAGAATCAACAAATCTGTCTTGGAAAAAGTATAGCTAGCATGCTTCTTAGAAGAGGATGGTGAGACTTTGTCTTGTACACTTTGAACATGTTCTCAGGAGGAACCAGTCCCTGAAGAAGGACATCATCATTCTTGGAAAAGTACGTCAGCGAAAAATCGGAAGACCCTCAATGAGATAGATTGACACAGTGGCTGTCCCAGTGGGCTCAAGCGTAGCAATGATTGTGAGGATAGTGCAGGACTGAGCAGGGTTTAGTTGTGTTGTACATTGGGTACTTATGAGTTGGGGCCTACTCAGTGGCAACTAACATCAACAGTACATTCCTAAAGTACACTTGCTATGGGGTGGTTGAAAATACTGTTGGTAGGGAGTTGAGGTTTGAGTAGACAGGTGGACAAAGATCTCAGAAGTTCAGTATAATGATAAAGAAACTGCATAATTAGACTTGACATTTTCACAGTAGTAATTAAAAGGGGTGTCATTTCTGCATTGACACAGCTACTTTATGTTTCAAGGAGGAAAAATACATGTGAAGTGATTTAAAGACAGCTTTGAACCTGAGGGGTTTTTAAACACATTTTTTTTTTAAATTGTGATTTTGATGAATGTTTATAGAGCATATTCATTTCTCATAAACAGTGCTTGCACATTTTGTTTCATGTCATTGATTGTAATCCTCATAATGTAACAGCTCTCTTCTCACTTCCTCCCCGAATTATCTTTTCCCTGTGTCTTTCTTTCCTATGCATTCCTGCCCTCTGAGTTATCTCCCTATGCAAATACTGCTCTTCTGATTATCCAATGGTTGATTATTCTAAGGAATGTATTTACCTGGTGTAAATGTTCATCTTATATACCTGTCTATTGTTTGGCTGGAAGCCACAGGTGTAAATTCAGTTCCAAGCCTTAAGAGTAATGAGAAACTATAATCTCAGAGGTTTCACCAGTCTCTATCATATCAGTAATCCTGGTCTTATGATTTGGAGTTTTGTTTCACATTTTTATCCCACTTTATCCAGAATCTCCTACACTGATCCCTTTCCAAGTGGTTGACAGTGGTCGCTGGGAACCATCTAGTTCTGGTCTCAGGGTCATGTAGGCTGAGGTTCACATGGTCTACTAGTCCCTTGGACTGTTTCAATGCATCTTTGGTTTCCATACTTCTTTGCTTGGGATGAGGAAAGACCAATTGTTGCATCTTAGATGGCTGCTTGCAAGATTTTAAATCCCTAGTCTCTACTCACTAAAGTAGGATGTAGAACAATGTTTTAGTGTAGTATGTTATGCTAATTAAGCTGGATGTCCCCTGTGACCACTGTCCTGAGTCCACAGGCCCAACAATTCACTCTCTTATGGTGGGTGTATCCTGTTAGCTTTATTGTATATATGACATTCTTATACCACATACAAATATGTATGTAGAAATATCATCTGCCAGCCTTATATATGGTCATGGATATATTCCTTTTTGCGAAGACATACTGATCATTCAGCTTGTCTACTTCTGTATTCATTCACAGATTAATCTTTGTTATTAGTGATAATGCAGTGTTGTGTATGTGAAAGTGTTTATCTTTGTTGTCCGTACCTCTTGTGCACCTCTCTGTGACTTCATTTACCTTTGTGTTAATTGTGTTGGTCACTTGCTTTTGTTATATTGCCTTTCCCTTCACCCAAATCAATACTTGTGTAGAAAGTATCCCCTCCCTATTCATCCCTGATAACCAACAAAGAAAGTTTCCTTCTATATGTAAACCTTTCCTTGACTTTTCACAGTAGTGGACTAATACAATATTTGTTCTTCTGTGATTGACTTATTTCACTCAGCATAATGTCCTCCAAGTTCATCCATGTTATGAATTGTTTTGAGGATTCTATGTTATTATTTAATGTTGCATAGTATTCCATTGTGAGTACATACAATAGTTTGGGTATCCATTCCTCGTTGGTGGACACTTAGGTTGTTTCCATCTTTTTGCTATTATGAATAGTGCTGTGATGAACATGGGTGTGCATATACCTATTAATGTTCTGGCTTTCACTTCTTTAGGGTATATACCTAGTAATGGGATTGCTAGATCAAATGGTATTTTTGTTTCCAATGCTTTAAGGAATCACCATACTGTTTTCCACAGTGGTTGTATCATTGTATAGTCCCAATAGCAGTGTGTGAGAGTCCCAATATCCCCACATCTTCTCCAGCATTTATTATTTTCTGTCTTGTTGAATTTTGCTATTAGTGCCAGATTGAGATGGTATCTCATTGTTGTTTTGATTTGCATCTCTCCAATGGCTAATGATCGTGAACCTTTTTTCATGTGTTTGTTGGCCACCTGAATATCTTCTTTAGGGAAGTGTCTGTTCATGTCTTCTGTCTTAATTGGATTGTTTGTCTTTTTAATATTGAGGTGTTGGAGTTTTCTATAAATTTTAGGGATAAGTCCCTTGTAAGATATGTAATTGCTGGATATCTTTTCCCAATATGTAGGTTCTGAGGGAGTTTGGTAAGGTGGCAGAATAGGCAGACAGACTATGCAGGCCCACTTCAATAAAGAAAAGAGGAACCAATTGACACAGATACAGAAGATAATCCTGGGGCCCTGAGCTTTAAAAGGAAGAATACAGAAGGGGACTAAATTCCAGCTAGTATAAGGCCCTGCATGAAAATGGTGGAAAGGGAGACAGACAGAGCTGTGGACTGTCAGCAATCCTGACAGTACGGACAGTTTGGATATTTCCAAATGGTGTTAGGACTTAAAACTTAATGTAAAAATCAGCCCTGCCTCACCAAGGAATGCACGGAGGACTCCACTGGTGGCTGATGGATTAAAAGGGAAACAGCAGAGAGGGAGACAAACTGAGCTGTGGACTTTTGGTGGTCTGGAAGATGCAACCATTTTGAATGTTCGACCATTTTAGGTATTTAAAGTGACAGCATTCTCTCAGATTCCAGGGACCTAAGAATAGGCTCCACTTGCCAGAGATAGCACGGACATACTGGAGACTGAGGAGTGGAAAGGTGTGATATTTCCCTTATTACTCTTATGCCCCACACCCCCTTGGTGAATGGAGGTGAACCATACCTCACCCCCACCCACCTTCTGGGCCAGCAGAAATTCCATCCCAGTCTGTGAGCTCTGATGGAGCCTGGATGGCCTGTTCTGCCCTCCTTCCCCTATTTTTATTTTTTTCTGTTTGTTTGTTTTAAAATTATTCTTTTAATTTTTTTCTCTTCTTCCTTTTTATGTTTATTCTTTCTTCTTCCCTTTCCAGGTTCTAATTTTTGGCTCTTTCTCTCTTCCTTTTCCTGGTTCCTATTTTTTTCTTTCTTGTGTTTCTCTCCATTCTTTGTTTTTCTTTTTGTATTTTTTTTTCCATTTTTTTCTTCATTATTCTACCACTCTACTTCTTTTCTCTTATTCCCCCCTCCCCAGATATTGTGGGTTTTTTTTCCCTTTTTTCTATCCAATATGTAGACTCTTTTTACTCTTTTGGAGAAGTCTTTTGATGCACACAAGAATTTAAGTTTTAGAAGCTCCAAATCATCTAGTTTATCTTCTGCTGTTTGTGCATTTTTACTTATGTCTGGTAGTCTACTAAATTGTTGTGGTTGTTGTTATGTGCCGTCGAGTCGGCCCTGACTCATAGCGACCCCTCCTTGGGTTTCTGAGGCAGTATCACTATGGAAGTAGGATTGCCCAACCTTCCTTTCGAGGAGTGGCTGGTGGGTTTGAACTGCCAGCCGTCTGGTTAGGAGGCAAGTGTCTTAGCCACTATGCTACCAGAGCTCCCTCTACTAAATTAGGCCCTGCTAAATTAGGGCCCCTAAGTTTGCCCCTATTTTTTTCTTGATTAACTTTATAGTTTTACATTTGACATTTAAGTCTTTGATCCATCCAGAGTTAATTTTTGTGTATGGTGTGAGATATGGTTCTTCTTTCATTTTCCTGTAAATGGATATCCAGTTTTGCTGGCCACCATTTGTTAAAGAGACTGTGTCTTCCCCATTTAATGGATTTCAGCCCTTTATCAAAGATCAGCTGACCATAGGTGGATGGACTTATTTCTGGGTTCTCAATTCTATTCCAGTGGACTATGTGTCTGTCATAGTAAAAGTGTAGTACAAAACATAGTACAAAATAGTACCAGACTGTTTTGACAACTGTGGCTGTATAGTAGGTTTTGAGATCAGGAATGTAAGTCCTCCTCCTTTGTTGTTCTTCTTCAGTAGGCTTTGCTTATCTGAGGGCTCTTTCCTTTCCATATAATATTAGTGATTGTTTTTTCCATGTCCTTAAAAGATGTTTATGGAATGTGGATTGGGATTATGTTGAATGTATAGATTGCTTTGGGCAGTATTGACATTTTCACAATGTCCTATCCATGAGCAATGATATTTTCTCCCATTTATGCAGATCTCTTGTATTTTCTTGAAGTAATGTTTTGTACTTTTCTTTGTGTAGGTCTTTTGTGTTCCTGTTAAGATTTATTCCCAAGTATTTTATCCTTTTGGTAGCTATTGTAAATGGTATTGATTTCCTTATTTTCTTTTCAGAGATCTCTTTGCTGGTGTAGAGGAATCCAACTGAATTTTGTATGTTGATCTTGTATATTGCCACTATGGTAAATCTTTCAATAAGTTCCACTAGTTTTCTTGCTGAGTCACTTGGGTTTTCAATAGTAGGATCATATCATCTGCAAATAGGGATAGTTCTACATCTTCCTTATCAATTTAGATGCCTTTTATTCCTTTTCTTGCCTTGTTTCCCTGGCTAGGACTTTCAATACAAAGTTAAATAGAAGTGGTGATAGAGGGCATCCTTTTCTCTCTCTATTGAGAATAATGTTGGCTGTTGGTTTTGCATATATGCCCTTTATTATGTTGAGGAATTTGCCTTCTATTCCTAGTTTTCTTAGAGTTTTTTTTTTTTTTTTTTTAATCAGGAATGGGTTTTGGATTTTGTCAAATGCATTTTCTGCATCAATTATTATGATCATGTTATTCTTTTCCTTTATTTTACTTTATAATGGATTACATTGTTTTTTTATTGTTGAACCATCCTTGCATACCTCGTATGAATCCCACTTGGTCATGATAAACTATTATTATTATTTTTTGATATCTTGTTGGATTCTATTGTCTAGGATTTTGTTGAAGATTTTTGCATATATATTCATGAGGGATATTGATCTGTAGTTTTCCTTTCTAGTGATGTCTTTGTCTGGTTTTGGTATCAGGATTATGCTTGAATCATAAAACGAATTTGGGAGGATTTCATCCTTTTTATGTTCTGGAATAGTTTGAATAGGATTGGTGTTAGCTTTTCTCCAAATGTTTGATATTATTCTCCAGTGAAACTGCCTGTGTCAGGACTATTTTTGTTGGTAGTTTTTTTTCTTTCTTTCTTTCTTTTAGCCTATTCAATTTCTTCTTTTGTTATTGGTCTGTTCTAATTTTCTACCACAGTCTGTGTTAATTTAGGTAAGTTAGGTGTTTCTAGAAATCTGTCTATTTCTCTAGGTTTTCAAATTTGTTGGAGTACAGTTCTTCATAGTATTCTGATATTATCTTTTTTATTTTGGCTGGTACTATCATGATGTTGCCCATTTTATTTCTTGTCCTTTTTCTTATTATTTTCATCTTTTTTCTTTTTTTAATGTATTTTATTGAAATATAATTAATGTATAGTGAAATATACAAAACTAAAGTGACATAAGTCAATGCATTTTTTTTTTCAGTGTTCCCTCCCCTTCTCTCCCACCTCTGGTAATCAACAAAGAATGTTTCCTTCTAAATAGAAACCTTTTTGACTTTTCACAATAATGACCTAATACTGGGAGCTTTGGTGGTGTAGTGCCTAAGGCATTTGACTGCTAACTAGAAGGAAGATGGGGTAATCTACTTCTGTAATGATACTGCCTTGGAAACCCAAGGAGGAGTCAGAACTGACTCAACAGACTATATCTGTCCTCTTGTCATTGACTTATTTCACTCAGCATAATGTCCTCCAAGTTCATCCATGTTAATTGCGGTGTTTTGCAGATTCTACATTATTCTTTAGTGTTCCATAGTATTCTATTGTGTGTATATACCATT
>NW_006922004.1:2116829-2118016 GCF_000298275.1 Orycteropus afer afer | reverse complement strand
TTTCACGCAAATTCTTCTGCTAGTTGGGGTTTAGTCCAAATCTGCATCCTTTCCTTCAAGGCTCAGGGGTCCAAGATTATCTTCTGTGTCTGTATTTATTGGTTTCCCTTTTCTTTGTTGAAGAGGGTCTGTGCAATCCTTCTGCCTAGTCCGCCATCTTGCCCCGCCTCCCCCAGAAGAGTACTAGCTGGTTTTAATCCACTTTTTATCCTTCTCTTCAGTGTTTAGGATTCTAGGATTGTCTTCTGTATCTGTTTCAATTAATTTTTCATTTCTTTGTTTCAGCAGGTCTTTGTAGCTTGTCTGCCTATTGCACCATCTTGTGAGAAGTTTAAAATACATTAATTTTTCCCTTTCAGTATTTAAAGCCTCATTCAATCTTATTATATAAATATCCTGTGTTTATGAATCTTCCAAGGTTATTTCTATTAAATACCTTATTTTTGAAATGGCTGATATTCTCTCATGCTTAATCATTCAGCTTTTAAATAATCCCTTCACTTTACTCATTCTTTCTCTACATTTCTCCATTCCCTGAAGTTAAGAATAATGAATAGATGTGAAAGATCTTCAGAAAACATTTTAAGCTGCCTAGAAATGAAAGTCCCAATTATTTTGATTAAATATTCCCTCTGTAGAAAAATAGAAATAATTTAGAGTTGCTAAATAATTTAACCAAAACAGTATCTCAAACCTGTATCTCAAGATCTATTATATCTTTTCAATTCCATTCAATATTTCCTAACATTTTAACATTATTGTTCTGTGTGAAATATATCCATCTCTCTCTCTCTCTCTTTTTAAATATAATAAACAGACCAGCAAGGGCCTTAGGATATGGGACAGAAGGAGCAAACACTGGGATATAGTCAAATAGGACCAGAAGTAATAAGAGGAATAATTCCTGAAAAATTTACAAAGTAAAATATAAAATGTGCCAATCAGATGAGTGTTGCTAGAGAAAAATTATATTTGCCAATATGAAAATAGTCCTGTTGACATTCTAATGTGCCCATAGTGATACAAAGATATAGATATAAATATATAAAACCAAAACTCACTGCTGTCAAGTTAATTTGACTCATAGGAGTTGACTCCTTGGATTTCTGAGGAAGTATCGCTACAGAAGTAGATTGCCCAATATTAAGATATATGTATGTAAATATATATTATACATATAAATATAT
>NW_006922004.1:2114846-2115454 GCF_000298275.1 Orycteropus afer afer | reverse complement strand
GGTCTCCTAAAAGGACTAACAAATCTGTCCTGGAGGAAGTGCAGCCTGAATGATCCTTGGAAGGGAGAATGTCCAGACTATGTCTCACCTACTTTGGTCATGTTGTCAGAAGGAACTATTCCCTGAAGAAGGATATCATGCTTGTTAAAGTGGAGGGACAACAAAAAAGGAGAAGGCCCTCAATGAGATGGATTTACACAGTGGCTGCAATGATGGGCTCAGCTATAGCAAGGATCGTGAGGCTGGCACAGGACCAGGCAGTGTTTCGTTCTGCTGAGCATGGAGTCACTGAGTCAGAGACAACTTGACAACACCTAACAACAACAACAACAAATATATGTATATGCATGTGTGTATGTGTATTTTTTCGTAACCATGTCACTTACTTAATTTTGGATATATTTATTAACAAATGTATGTATCATCTATCTATCTATCTGTCTGTCTATCTATCTATCTATCTATGTATCATCTATCTATATCAGTGTGGTGACCTTCACTGCTTTGTTAGCACAGTGATTAATTGTGTCCCTGGCTTCTTAGGGTGTCTAATCTCTTTCATCATAGGGACACATATCTCTAGTTGTAGTTGTGTATTCCACATTTTT
>NW_006922004.1:2111494-2112502 GCF_000298275.1 Orycteropus afer afer | reverse complement strand
CATAGTATTCCATTGTGTGTATATACCATAGTTTGGTTATCCATTCCTCAGTTGATGGACACCTAGGTTGTTTCCATCTTTTGGCTATTGTAATTAGTGCTGAGATGAACATGACTATACATATATCTGTTCCTGTCCTGGCTCTCACCTCTCTAGGATATATACTTAGTAATGGGATTGCTGGGTCAAATGGTATCTCCAATTACAGCTCTAAGGAATCACCATATTGCTTTCCATAGTAGTTGTATCACTTCACAGTCCCACCAGCAGTGTATGAGAGTCCCAATCTCTCCACATCCCTGCTGACATTTGTTATTTTCTGTCCCGTTGAACCTTGCCATCAGTGCTGGGGTGAGATGTTATCTCATTCTTATTTTGATTTGCATCTCTCTGATGGCCAATGATTGTGAGCATTTCTTCATGTATTAGCTGGCCACCTGAATATCTTCCTTGGTGAAGTGTTTATTCACATCTTCTGTCCATTTTTCAATTGGATTGTTAATTCCTTTGGTGTTGAGGTGTTGGAGTTTTCTATAAATCTTAGGGATAAGTCCCTTGCCATGTATGTAATTATTGGCAAATATGAATTTGTTGCTATCATTTTTGTTATGCGCTTTTTTTGTGGTCTCAATTTCTTTGTTCCATGTAATTTTCTATGCTGAGCTCATTTCATTTATGAATCATGTTATCACTTCCTTTGTTGCAACTGTTTTAGTATTTGCTGAATATTTGTGCTCATCCTTTTTTTATTATTTTGATGTGAAGGTTTGTCATTTTTCTTTGAGGTTATCCTGTGATTAATAGTTCTCTTCCCAAGTTTAGAACAGTCCACTCTATCTTGTAGTTGTCTTGATATCCCTTCCGTCTGGAAGTTCTGAAATGATACAGTTTATCCTTTCTTTTTGGTTTGTAGTTGTCCTCATTTGTCAGTTGATGTCTCTGGTTCCCTGTTTACAATCTTGTAGGCTTATTTACTTTGGATACTTCCATAGCTGGGTTGGTTTCTGG
>NW_006922004.1:2108999-2109679 GCF_000298275.1 Orycteropus afer afer | reverse complement strand
TAGATTTTGTATCATTTTTAATTTTTCATTATTTTGTCATTTTGTTCTTATGTTGTCTTTTGAAATTGTTCTAGGGTTTTGTCTGTGTTTTCCTTGATCTGTCTTTCAATCCTTTGAAGATACCTAAATATAATTATTTTGAATTCTTTATCAGGGAGTTCCAATGCTACCTCTTCCTCAGGGATGTGTTTTGGGTCTATATCCTGGTCTCTTGTTTCTTCTTCTTTATCTTGCTTCTTTGTATGGACTGTGATGCTCTGTTGTCTCTGAGGCATTGTAATGTTTTTGTGTTTATATTTAATTGGTGATTGTATGTTGGAGTGATTTGCCTACAATTTTTTTTTTTTTGTACATTATGTATGCAAACAGGGTACTGTGCTGTGCTCCTCTATGCACTAGTTGACAGCACTTAAACACACAACACCTGTCTCCTTTCCTGTTGTCAGCCTCTTGTATGTTCCTGCCAACCTTGGCAAACAGAGCCTATTCTTAGGTCCCTGGAATCTGGATGAGAATGCTATCACTTTAAAATCCAAAATGGTTGCCACTTACAAAGATTCAAAATGGTTGTGCCCTCAGTCACTGTAAATATCCAAAATGGCCACTGTTTATAAACATTCAAAATGGCTGCACCCTCAGTCACTTTAAATATCCAAAATGGCCACTGTTTATAAACATTC
>NW_006922004.1:2100117-2107854 GCF_000298275.1 Orycteropus afer afer | reverse complement strand
ATTAACACAGTTCTTGCCATACAGTTATTAGATTTTCAAAAGAAGACACACACATATACAACAGATGAGTCTATGAACTGTACAGCATAATGACTATTAATCACTATTCATTAAGTAGAAGTGGCTCATCATAAATGTCTTCATCCTCATCGTTGTCACCTTGAGTAAACTGAGGAGATAGAGGAAGAGGATGGGTTAATCATGCTGTTTCAGGGTGGCAGAGGAGGAAGAGATGGAGGAGGTAGAAGGGGAGGCAGAAGAAGCAGGAACACTTGGTGTAACTTTACAGAAATACATTGCAATTTCTTTCTGACATTTTTGCTTTTTAATTTTTCCAAAAATGTTTCTGTAGGTACCAATCTTTCTTCCACTGTTTGTTTTAGTTTCAATGAAGGGTCCATGTCATAATAGTAGTCAAAAGCAGTCTTGAATAATCAGAACCCTTTTGCCAGATTGTCTAATGTCAGTTTGTTTCCTGGAACTGTTTCTTCAACGTATTATTTGTTATCATCTGGCACTGATTTAGAAGCACTCGTCTCCATCATATTGTCTTCTATTAATTCCTCTGGTGTGATGTCTATTGGCTCTTAAATTCCTCCCAAGATCCCTATCTTGAAAAAAAATCCACATGAGTGGACCAATGAAGTTCAAACCCATGTTGTTCAAAAGTCAACTGTGGCTTATAAGAACAGAAATTTATTATCTCACTGTTCTGGAGGGTGGAAGCCTGAAATCAGATTGTCAGTTTTGTTTATTCCTTCTTAGGGTCCGAGGGAGAATCTGTTCCATGCCTCTCTCCTTGATGTTACTTGGCTTGTAGATCTATTACTTCAGTCTCTGCCTCCACCTTCACATGGCTGTCTTCCTTTTGTCTCTTCTCCTGTTTTTATAAGGATACATCTCATATTGGATTAACACCCACCCTACTCCGGTATGGCCTCATGTTAGCGGATAACATCTTCAAAGACTCTCCAAACAAGGTCACATTTGCAGGTGTTAGGAATTAGCCATTCAATATCTTTTGGGAGTGACAATTCAATCCATAATAGTTGGAAACTATAAAATGTGGCTGGTTTCTGGACCAATGTGGACAGAAGCTTGTAAACTTGTTGAGAATGATAGGACTTTTTAAAAAAATTTTTTATTGTGATTTGGGTGAAAGTTTACACAGCAAATTCATTTTCCATTCAGCAATTGATACACATTTTGTCTCATGACATTGACGACAATTCCCCACAATGTAACAACTCTCTTTCCTGTAGTTACCTTTTCTCTGTGTTCTTCCCACCCATATACTCCTACCCCCTTGAGCTGTCTCCCTGTGCAAACACTGCCCTTCTGTTCTCCCATGATTGATTGCTTCAAGGAAGAGTGATAGGATTTTGGGGGAATCTGACATGCATCTGCAGTTCCTATCCTAGGCTTTAATGTAAGAGGTAGTGATAAATGTAGCAAGTAGAAGCAAGCAAACTAATCCTGATTCTGCAATTATTAAGCCTCTTACCAAGTTGTTACAAGTGACATAATACATCATATTTGTCTTCAGCTCTTGACTGTCACTAAGTCATAGATACATGTAATGTTTGCTTGCAGTAAACTTCTTACCCAGTTTCCTTTTACATTTATCTTCCTTTCTCATTCTTCACTATCGACTTGTTACCAGGATAACTACTGACTTGTTACCAGGATAACAAGCCCCCTTTTTCACTGGCCCTTAACTTTAGCAAGCACAATGTCCCTGGAGAAGGACATTGTGCTTGCTAAAGTTAAGGGCCAGTGAAAAAGAAGAAATCTCCCAATGAGATGGATTGACACATTGGCTGCAATAATTGGCTCAAGCATAACAAGGATGTGTGAAGATGGTGCAAGACTGGGCAGTGTTTTGTTCTGTTGTACATAGGGTCATTATGAGTTGGAACTGACTCAATGGTGCCTAACAACAATAACAACAACTCATTCTGTGTCTTAGCCTGGCTTTTCAAAAAAAGCAAAATCAATTAAGCTTATATATTTAATAAGAGAAAGAGAGAGAGAGAGAGAGAGAGAGAGAGAGATTGATTTATCTCAATGAAATGGCTCACATGGTTGTAGAATTTGGCAAGTCTGTGGGTCTGACATCAGACTGGAGGCTTCTGACTCATGTAGCTGTAGTGGCTGATGAAGTTAAGTTGGCAGGTCTGACAGCAGGCTGCTGGCTCACAGGCTGCAGAGGCTAATGAATCCCAAGATCAGCAGTCAGTGTGGCAGATTGCTGGCCCCAGCCTCAAGAGCCAGAGTTTAGATGATGAAAGCCAGATGCAGGGTCCAGCAAAAAGCCAGAGAGCTTTGCTTGAACATCCATATATATTGCAAGCAGGTCACACCCCTGAGGAAACTGATTGGGAATACAAGAAGCCACTAGAAGCTGGAAAAGGCAAGTGTGGTAGTTAAGGTTGTATGTCAACTTGACTGGGCTGTGGTTTTGAGTGGCTGGACAGATGGATGTAGTTAAAAGTCTATAGCTTTTGGCACATCTGGATCCTGCATTTGGCTGAGTCTTCATCTCAGTGGCCTGCCATGTTGCCTGCTGATCTTGTGATTGTTCCTGGATTTGAACCAGTGGTCTGTGCTGTGTTTGCCTGCTGATCTTGGGACTTGTACCATTTTACATGTTGGTCTTGGGTTTCTCAGCCTCAGCAGCCAGAAGCTCCATTAGTCAGAAAAAGCCCCTGGCTCTAATGGGCCTGTAACAGGAGGCAGAGTTGAAGCCCAAGGTCGAGGGGCCTTCACCCAGCCCCTAGAGCTGGCATCTGAATTCAGACTTCTATCCTTCTAAACTGTGAGAGAATAAATCCCTATTTGTTAAAGCCATCCACTTCTGATATTTCTGTTATAGCATCACTAGAGAATCAAGGCAACAAGGAAACAGAGCCTCCAGAAGCAACCAGCCCTGCCAACACCTTGATTTTAGCCCAGTGAAACTGATTTTGAACTTCTGATTTCCAGAATTCATAAGTATCAATCTAATATAACAGTTTAAGCCACTAGAATTATGGTAATTTGTTACAGTAGCAATAGGAAATTAATACATTTATTAAAAACATCTTTTATTAATACCTACCTCAGGAAGTATAACCAAACCCAAACCAAACTCACTGCCATCAAGTTGGTTCTGACTCATAGTGACCCTTCCTTGGGTTTCTGAGGTGATATTACTATGGACAGTCTAGAGATAAAGAGCATGGGCTGTAGAGTCAGGCTCCTGGGTCTATTATATACTCCTCATGTGTATTTAATCAGGTTATTAAATCCTACTAAGCTTTATTTTCCTCATCTAAAAAATGGGCATGGTTTTTGACCCTATAGAGATTTTGTGAAGATTTTGCTATGATCCATGTAAAGCACTTAACCCAAGGTCTGCAGTAAGCCTTCAATAAATGTTTAAAATACAAGTATTGGAGTAGTAACTAATAATTATCCATTATCAACATCACAATCAATGACTATACATGTGGAATCAAATTTACAACATCTGTGGAAAGAGATGATGGGGAATCTTCACATCATTAGTCAGAACAAAGCCAGCAGCTAACTGTGGAACAGACTATCAATGGTTTATATACAAGTTCAAGTTGAAGCTGAAGAAAATTAATACAAGTCCATGAGAGCCAAAATATGACCTTGATTATATCCCAGCTGAATTTAGAGACAATCTCAAGAATAGGTTTGACACATTGAACACTAATGACTGAATACTAAATGAATTGCAGGATTACATCAAGAACATTATACATAGAGAAACTTTGTGGTTTAAAAAGACAGAAAAGAAAGAAAACACCAAAAGAGACTCTGAAACTTGCTTTTGAACATAGAATAGCTAAAGCAAATGGAAGAAATGATGAAGTAAAAGAACTGAACAGATTTGAGATTGAGAAGACAAAGTAAAGCATGTGTCTTTATGTGACAAAGAAATGTGCTAAGTCCTGGAGTTAAAAAAGCCAAAAGGGAAGAACACATTGGCATTTCTTAGTCTGAAAGAACTAAAGAAAAATTCGAGCTTTGAATTGCAATATTGAAGGATTCTAAGAGCAAAATAATTGGATGATACAGGAAGCATCAAAAGGTGGGTGGAAGAAATATACCGAGTAAATGTACCAAAATAATTGGTCAACATTCAACCATTTTAGGAGGTAGCATATGATCAAGAACCATTGGTACTGAAGGAAGATGTTCAAGCTGCACTGAAGGCATTGGTAAAAAAAGAAAGCTGCAGGAATTGATGGAATACTAATTGAGAGACTTCAACATATGTAACACTGCAAGTTCCTGTTCATCTATGGTAAGAATTTGGAAGACAGCTACCTGGCAAACTCACTGGAAGAGACCCATATTTGTGCTCACTCCAAAGAAAGATGATCAAACAGAATGCAGAAACTATATGGTATCTAAACCATCAGTAAAATTTGTTATGAGAAAATACCTTCAGTGGGTGGTATTTTGAAGTGCAGGGCTATTTCCACACTTAGGAGAAACATACTGGAAGGTATCAGAACAGTCTGGAGCAATGCTCAAAATGATAGGTGAAAGGAGTGCACTTAAAAGAATTCCTCAGCCTCAGAAACATGCAAGGAGGTGATCACATTTCCTCTTTCATGCAGAATTTAAAGCAGAATGGCTTTGGAAGAATGAAGAACTTGGTAGCTCTCAGGGGACACATGTGAAGAGCTTATTCAAGTGCATGACATGCAGTGTGTACTTCTTAAATGGAAGCAATTTAATAAGGAATGTTATATAACAATGACTATATGTAAAACTGAATCGACTCAATGGCAGTGAGTTTGGTTTGGTATATATAAAACTGCAGTTTACATTTGGAGTCATTGACATAGTAATGTTTCTTATTGTAGTCTCCTAACAACCACATGGGAAAAGTATGATTATTCTATAGATTTTGATTATTTATATGATTTATAAATTTATATATTTATATAATTATTTATAGATTTTGGAATGGTGACTCAGAAGTTATACATGCCCATGGTCACCGAACTGTTATTTTGCAGGAAGATAATTTCAATTTCAGTTCTCTAAATGGTTTCTAGTAATGTGATCAGTGATGTTTCTAGTTATTTACAATTGCAAGTTGAAGACAATTTAAAAAACTTTTCTTCAGGGAGGAATCATATAATTTTCATTCTTGTGTCCTTTGTAAATGACACACAAATATTTGTTCAATAACTATCTGTTATGGATTGAAGTACATTTTTCATACTTACAGCTCTTAAAATTCTGAGTTTTTAACATTGAAAGGAGTTTTGATGATTATCTAACTTATAATGTTTATGCCAAGACACTGAGGTGCACAGTAGTTGGAATGGTTGCTCAACATCTATTTAATGAGAGAGTAGCAATTAGATCCCAGACATATCTACCTCTCATAAAATTTTGCTGTCATTTCACACAGATTGAACACATGGGAACCCCATTGGCAGTTTTATTTGTTTGTGCCTGGTTACACACCTTTACTTTAAGTAAGGTGTTTTCCTTCATTAAAGACATTAACAATTGTTTTTGCTAGTTTGTCAACTCTTCTTGTCTACTATCCATATCAGACTACTTCCATTTCCTGAACAAAAATATTTTTACACTTCTGTGCCTTCACTCATGCTCTTCCTGCTTCCTAGAATACTCTTCCCCTCTCCAATACTGTGAAGACTTCCTGGCCTAACTCAACTCACCCTTTCCTCTAAGCTCCTATAGCATTCCAAGTATAGTTCTAGTCTTTGTTATAGCACTTACCAGATTATGTGAGGTGCACATCCTCTTTCATAGCCTACTAATTGCTAATGATTACAAATGAGACAGATAACTAAACAACAACTCAGATCCCAATTTACTTATTTGAATTCTTCTTACATAGAATCCAACCACCAAATCCACCTAAGGAGAGTAGATTATCCCTTTGTATTGATTTGTAACATATTCAGCCATAAGACCCTTCCAGACCTGTGCACCCAGTATTTTATACTGATTGCTCAACACCAGGGAGCTCTGGTAGGATAGTGTCTAAGGCATCTGACTGCAAACACACCAGTCACTCCTCGGAAGGAAGGTTGGGCAATCTACTTCCGTAGTGCTGCCGTCTCAGAAATCCAAGGAGGGGTCACTATGAGTCGAATCTGAGTTGATGGCAGTGTTTGGTTTGGTTTCTTGCTCAACATTATCTTCCTTCTCAAACTTGCCTAGAACAGTGGAGCACTTGGGAGAGTGTGTGGAAGAAATTTCCTTTCTTACTGAACAAAATGTAGATTGTTCAAAGTTTAGAATCTAAAGAAAATCCCTAGTTTCATTTTCTGTCTGTGAGTCTTTCACCTTGACACCTACTTATGTCTTCAACTCTAGACTAGTGCTAAAGGGACAAGGAGGTGTCATCTTCTCACTTCCTCTAACTCTACAAGAGGAAGACAGAATCACCATCAGCAGCCCAAGGCCTGTTCTTATGAGGCCAGACATGCCACCACCCTCCAGCCTTGTCACCAACTGTTCCTCCCGTGGCACCCACTACCTTTCTGCTGGGTTTGATAATTTGCTGCATTGGCCACACAGAATTCACAGATTATGGAGTATATTAGGAAAACAATAAGCTATAATTCGAGTTCAGGATGTGCTCAGTCTCTCTCAGCAGAGAGTTTCTCTCAGCCAGCAGTCAGAATGATCCCTTCTGCCTCTGGGTGGGTTCCTTTTGAGCCTGGCAGAGTGGCCAGAACCAACGAATCCCAACATCAGAATTCTACACACCTGAGAGAGAGTGAACTTCCCAGGAGACTGCTTTGTGCTGTGTCAACAGAAATATCCCAGGTGGATAACTTTAACGATCAGGTACTCAGTTGCTCATGGCAAAGTGGGAGTTACAAAGACTATGGCTAGAAAAGCTGTATCATGTAATTTAGTACACCACAACTAACTTGGAGGAGAAAGTCAGAGGTTGTTTCTTAGAGGAAGCTGCCCTGAGTTGGGCCTTGAAAGTTTGGTCGAAGTCATCAAGATGAAAGAGGGTGGAGGAGGAAATTCTAGGCAGAACGAGATTATGGAAGCATCAGAAAGCATGCTGACATAAGGAAACTACAAGCAGTTTAGTATTTTCCAAGTATAAATATATGGAAGAAGATGCTTATGGAAAGGAGTTAGGGTTGAGTGGGGAGCATTTGAATGATATGCCAAAAAATTTAGGATTTTATCTGGTAGATTTTTGGCAGCTGATAATGGATTTCTGGTAGAGACATTCTGGATCAATGGCTGTGGCTACAATATAGAGAGGGGAGTTTGAGGAAGGCAATTTAGGAAGCTGTTTCAAATGTCCACGCAGTAGATGAAGTTTGCCTGACTGGGACAGCAAGAGGTAAATGAGAAGAGGAAGCAATCAGGAAATATTTGAAAAATATCAATAGAACTTGCTATAATTTCAGTTAGTAATAAGGAAGAAAGAATAATTAGGTTAATTTTAATGTTTCTGGCTTGCAAGAATGGGTAGAGAGAGGCACTGCTCATTAACTAGATAGGAATATAGGATGAAGAGTTGGTTCCATTGTTTGGGATAAATTTTGAAAATGTTCAGTTTGAGATACTCAAAGAACAAATAAGTGGAAGCCAAGGGCACCCTTGTAGCCTCCATGAACCTGCCTCTTTGTACACCATGCCATTCTATATTTGATCATAGAGGATCTACCTTTCTAGACATCTTTTTTTTTTTTTTTTTTT
>NW_006922004.1:2093110-2094002 GCF_000298275.1 Orycteropus afer afer | reverse complement strand
CTTCTGTGTCTGTGTTAATTGGTTTCCCTTTTCTTTGTTGAAGAGGGTCTGTGCAATCCTTCTGCCTAGTCTGCCATCTTGTCCCGCCTCTCTAGACATCTTTATGACTTTTTTATTAGGACCAGAGGACTTTCTCTTTCTGCTGCCCAATTAAACTTTTTTTGTTCAGTTCTGATTTTCAGCCTTAGGAATATCCTTTTCTCCTTTTATGGACAAAATGAATGATTATATTTCTTGTGAAATTCTGCCTTCTACAGAATCATACATGTATGGGGGTCGTTACCAGCTACTCTCCCATCAACTGGTATCATTCAATAAATATTGCTTCAACAAATATATAGGAATAAAGGAAAGTAATGTAATTTCACATAGAAGTAAAATGCAAACATACAAGACCCACTTGTTATTTTTTAAAATCCCTTTAGTTGAATTAAAAGGTTTTCCCTCTTCAGATGAAGTATATAGCTAACAATATTTATTTGTAATAGCAGTCAATTTTTGAATGTCTTTCCAATCAACTGTTTGATTTCTAGTCATGACTTACATCAACACCGGTTTCACATATTTACTTATTCTTATACTTAACATTTTCTTATCATGCACTTACTATATCTTACTATATCAATATTCCCTTATTCTTGTACTTTAATGTACAGAGACACAATCTTGTATTAAAAATGATATTCTTGTCAGTTGGGGTAATGAGCTAGGAGCTAAAAGAACCCACTCAACCTTTGGTGGATGAACTGCTTGTGATCCTTTGAGAGCACTTGAACTCTGAATTTTTTATTAACCACATTTCCTCTGAACCTTTGATTAGTATTTACTAATGATCATAAAGGATAGGTTTTGTTGTTGTTGTTGTTGTTGTTAAGTGCCGTCGAGTCATTTC
>NW_006922004.1:2074192-2091654 GCF_000298275.1 Orycteropus afer afer | reverse complement strand
CAGCTTTGACTTCTTCCTTCATTACCATTGGTTCTAGATCATAATAGGTTTTAGTCTTTATTAATGGAAGATTTGTAACTATCAGCTATAGGGTGGGCCTTTCAAACTTTCTGGAGTGTATTCTATCATCCATAAAATCTTTCTCTGTTGTAATTTCAATATGTATAGAAAACTCTCAAGTAGACCTTACTGCCATTTGTTTGTTTATTTATGGCAGACAATTGTTTTCGAAGAATCCATTTGCAAAGCTGAACCAACATCACCCCTAGTTTAGGAGAGTTTTCATCTATCCATTCAAGTACTTATGGAATTTCTATAGCATAAAAAGAGCTGAGCTTGATGAAAGGAATGTTGTTGTTGTTTGCCGTCGAGTTGGCCCCTACTCATAGCAACCCCTCCTTGGGTTTCCGAGGCAGGATCACTACAGAAATAGGATTGCCCAACCTTCCTTCCGAGGAGTGGCTGCTGGGTTTGAACCGCCAGCCTTCTGGTGAGCAGTCAAGTGCTTTAGCCACTATGCTTCCAGAGCTCCTGATGAAAGGAATACAACAACAAAAATAACAACTACTGATGAGACCTTGTTATGCATCTTCAGGCACTATGCTAAGTGTTGTGCATGCACTTCATTTACTCTTCTCATAAAAAGAGATCTGAATATTTTTAGTTCTGTACAAATCCAGGACCTACATGCTATTTGTAAACCAATTTAAAAGCATAATGACTTCTATTTCAACAAAGGCATTCATATATTACTGAGGTTCTAGTACATATGGAAGGAGATTTGGTGGCATAGTGCCTAAGGCATTTGACTGCTAACCAGAAGGTTGGTGGTTCAAACCCACCAGCTGCTCTTTGGAAGAAAGATTGAGCAATCTACTTCCATAGTGATACTGTCTCGGAAACCCAAGGAGAGGTAAATGTGAGTTGGATCTGACTCGAAGGCAGTGACCTTTTTTTTTTTTTTTGGTTTAGTATGTGTGGAGGGTCCCTGGGTGGTGTCAACCATTTGTGCTTTACTGCTAGTTGAAGTGTTGGTGATTGAAACCCACCCACAGCACCATGGAAGAAAGTCCTGGTGATATGTTTCCATAAAGATTACAGCAAAGAAAATCTTACAGAGCACAGCTTTATTCTGTAACATATGGGATCACCGTAAATTGGAATTGCACTGTAACATATATCTATCTATGTATCTAATTATCTATCTATGTATATAGGTTTTAGTATGTATGAGGTATATAAAAAGCATATGTATGATTTCTGACCACAAAAAAGTTATATAATATTTTTAAGTAAATTGCACAAATGAAAACCACATGGATGTTATAGGGCACCTTAGTAGTTCCCCTTGTTGGAAGAATTCAAAGAAAGAGATATGCATAAAGGATTAGATTTTAAATTAATATGTTAAATTGAATGTCCTTGCTGATTTTAACTGTCTCCACAGTGCAGTACTTAAATAATAATGTTGTATCGTAGGAGCTCTGGTGTCATAGTGGCTAAAGCATTTGGCTGCTAACCAGTAGGTCAACAGTTCAAACTCATCCCCTGATCTGTGGAAGAAAGATGACATTTGCTTCTATAAAGATTGACAGCCTTGGAAATGCTATAGGGCAGTTCTACTTTATCCTATGGAGTTGCTATGAGTTGGAATTGACTAGATGACAGTCGTTTTGCATGACATGAACAACCCTCATTTTTATTTATAACCTTAGAAGTATACTTTTAACTCATGACCCTAACAGGCTTATTTTAACATTCAAACAGAAGCTAAAGATCAGAAACAGCCCAGGTGGTGTTTGCTTCTAACTTACAGGGAAAAAAAATCAAAAAGAAAATAATTCAATTATCCTGAAAAAGCTTGAGCAGCTTCTCTTTGGAGTAAGAACATTGATTTCAACAGACCATTATACACAACACACGAATTGAAGTTCTGGGATGTTACAATATGTGTGTATTTCTAGTCATCCTTGGTGAATTACTCATCATGGAGTTGCCATGGAATAAAGATGAAAAGGTGAATCAGATGAACCAATTACTTTAAGAACCAGTATTTCTACCAACAAATATGCCAGTTATCGTGATTTCCTTCACTAAAGTTTTTCCATCTTAGGAGGAATTCTTACTACTCTGAAGCAGCACATGTCACTAAAGTCAAGGTAAAGTTTCGTAGAGTGCTTTTGAGTCAGGGACAAAACATACTTCAGTGAAAGATAGATGTTTTTGGCAGAAGGTGAAAGAATAGAATGAAAACAATGATGTTTTGCTTCTGTCATCAAACTGGACTCCACTTTTTTATTTCTGATAAATTCAAATGTTACAGCCAAACAAAGCGTTGAATTATCCTGAAATCATTATTGCTAAAATAAGCAAACTAAATTGCTGTTTTAAGTTTTTATATTTTCTTGGCGTCATAGTTATTTGTTTTATTACACTAAATAAAAATACTTCCTGAAATACTGATGTGGTGGTTAAGGTTGTATGTCAGTTTGGCTGGGCCTGGTTGAGTGGCTGGGCAACTGGATGTTGCCATCTCTCCCCATGGTGAGACTGGTAATTAACTCCATGGTGGAATCTCTACCTGACTAGCTGCTTTAGGGATATGATCTGCTTCCAGTATATAAGAAGCAAGTTTGAGGAAGGTCTCCAGCTTTTTGGTACCCTTGAACCCTACATGTAGCCAAGTCGTTCAGCAGCCTGCCGTGCCCTGCCAATCTTGGGACTTCTTCTGGACTTGAATTAGTGGCCTGCCATTTTGTTTGGTAACATTGGGACTGTGCCTTGTTACTTGTTGACCTTGAGTTTGTCAGCCTCAGCAGCCAGCAGCTGTCTGAGTGAAGAAAAGTCTCCAGCTTCAGTGGGCTGGGAGCAGGAGCAGAGCCAAAGCCTAAGGTTGAGGGACTTTCACCTAGCCCCTAGAGTCCGGCACTTTGAACTTGGACTTAAAGCCTCCAAATTGTAAGAGAATAATCTCCTGTTTGTTAAAGCCATCCCATTTGTGGTATATTCTGTTAGAGCTGCACTGAGGTAACCAAAACAACTGATATATCTTAAATTTGTACATTATTAAAATATTATTCCCTTTGTTTGGTAGTTTTCATTACAATATTGCATTATCTATCAGAGATCACAGAAGAAAGGTTGGGCAACCTACTTCCATAGTGATACTGCCTCGGCAACCCAAGGAGGGGTCGCTATGAGTCAGGTCCAACTCGATGGCACACAACAACAACAACAACAACAACAACAACAACATCAGAGATCAGTGAAAACCTACTATTAGATAATAAAGAATTTATATTTTCTTTAAGGTTAATTTTATAATAAATGATAACATAAGAATGCTATTTCTTGTATAAACTAGTCTTGTAACCAAGACACATGTGTGTGTGTGTATGTATATATATGTATATATCTTCTGCAATAGCACATGTGTGTGTGTATACACACATATACTAAATTTCCTAGAGTATTGAAGGAAAAGTTATTAACCTGAAATCCATAAATCACCTGCAATTTTATGCAACATCTTGTGTAAATATTCCATTTTTCTGGAAATTGGAGCCAAAGATTTTATTCATGTCCCCAAAGTTCTGTGATTCAAAAATGATTATGAACTAGTATATTAAATAATATTTGATTGCCTTGAGATCTACTGGATAATGCTAACAAGAATTAAGTAAGAAAAATATTTTTCCTATTAATAAAACAAAAGTAATTCCCTGAAGTCTGTGGTATAATAAGACTTTACACAATAAAAAAATTGTTGGAAAATTTCCACCTGTTTTCTTCTTGCAGTTATGGTTATCTCTGTGTTTATGATGTGTGCTGACATTTTGTAGATCTGAACTTGGAGTTTTATGGGTCAATTAAAAAAAAAAATCTCACTGCCATCAAGTTGATTCCGACTCATAGCAACCTCTATTGGGTTTCCAAGGTGGTAAATCTTTATGGAAGTAGATTGCCCAGTCTTCCTTCTGCGGAGTGACTGGTGGATTTGAACCTTCTGGTTAGCAGTCAAGTGTCTTAGGTACTAATTGAAAATAGACTGGGTTTACATGCATATGTTTCATCTGTTCAGATACACAATTTCCTGGTAGATTCCTTTTTACTTAATGATAGATCTCTTTAAAATTTATCAGAATGTGTGTGAAATTTATCTGATTCTTTCATTGACATTGCCAAGAACTTAAGATTAGCATTTTTTTCCCAAAAAATTTTGGCAATATATAAAACTATATAGTGATTTTTCTGAAAAACACTTTATTTTCCAAGGCAGTTTCTTAGTAGAATAGACATATGCAGAATAGGCCCTGAAAAATGCTGACATTTAAAGACAGTCTCTATTTTAAGATTAATAAGTTCAGACATTTAGTCATTCAAAATCCAAGTCCCTAGTGTATGGCTGAGCACTATATTAGGCACTATAGACTGGGACTTATGAAAACTGAAAGGTATTATAGTCAGAGTATTAATTTTATACATAAGGAAAGTGAGACAATTCTAGATGACTCTTAAATTTTCCATAGGAGTCAGAAGCCACCTATTTCTGTCCTCTTTAATGTGCTCCCTGGCTCCAATAGATTTCAAAACTCAATACCAGGTATTAGATGGCAAGGAAAAGAGACCCAAATATTCCATGTGGTGGACAACTTTGGAAGTGGCACAACCTACAAAATTCCATATTTTCAAACTATTTGTCAGAAAACGAGACACTCTCATTTTCCAGGTATTCTTTCTTGCTTAAGGATATCACACCATAGTATGTTTGTGCTGAGTGAGCCTAGACCAACACCTTTCTCCCCTCCCTCATTCTCTGCCACTATGATTCAAGTAAAGTTCAAGTCAAATACTTTATATGCTTTAAAATGTTATTTTTTTTTGGGGGGGGGACA
Source organism: Orycteropus afer afer (assembly GCF_000298275.1). Classification (NCBI taxonomy): domain Eukaryota; kingdom Metazoa; phylum Chordata; class Mammalia; order Tubulidentata; family Orycteropodidae; genus Orycteropus; species Orycteropus afer. Next base: position 2,086,759 of record NW_006922004.1, on the reverse strand, counting down.
CTGAGGGTAATGGTTACCAGAGTTTTTAATTTAAAATCAGTGAAAGAACATCAAAACTTATGCAGACATAGAGATATTAGAAAGTTTATTTTGAAAAAAATTAAATTTGTACTTTACCTCTGTTCAAAATGAAACTTTGAGACAACTATCCCATAAGATGTAAAGTTACTAAAATAGAGATGATAAGGAGAGCAACATATCTCCAGTATGAAAGTACAACAGTTTGGAGTTCTTCAGAAGTGGGTTTGGATCACCTAGGGATTGGTTTTAACTTTAGTCAAATTACTTGATCTGCCTGAACCTCAGTTTCTTTGTCTGTAAAGCAAAATAGTAAGAATTAGTAACATATCAAATAGCTCTTGTATGTATTAAATTATGTATCACATCAGTAGGCTCTCAATTAACAGTCATCATTGCTCATCCCACACACGTAGTGGATCAGACAAAGGAAAGAAAAAATAATCCTTTTAAATTTTATTTATATGTCATAATGTAGAATCAAAACAGGAAAAGCAAAGAGGACTACTGAACTCTCTCTCTCTCACTCTCACTCTCTGCAGTCAATTCTACTCATAGCAACCCCTCCTTCGGTTTCCAAGGTGTATCTCTATGGAAGTAGATTGCCCAATCTTCCTTCTGAGGAGTGGCTGGTGGGTTTGAACCGCCAGCCTTCTGGTTAGCAGTCAAATGCCTTAGGCATCACTCCACCAGAGGTCTCATAATACATCAAAATCACAATTAGGTTGAAAAACTGTTGTTGTTGTTGTAGTCAGGTGCCATCCTCTCTGACTCATAGCAACCCTATGTACAACAAACCAAAACACTGCTTGGTCCTGTGCAAGCCTCACAATTCCTGCTATACCTGAGCCCATCGTTGCAGCCACCGTGTCAATCCATCTTGTTGAGGGTCTTCCCCTTTTTCATTGACCCTCCACTTTACTAAGCATGATATCCTTTTCCAGGAATGGTTCCTTCTGACAATATGACTAAAGTAGGTGAGATGAAGTTTGGCCATTCTCGCTTCCAAGGAGCATTCCATCTACACTTCTTGCAAGACAGATTTATTAGTTCTTTTAGCAGTCTGTGGTACTTTCAGTATTCTTTAGTAACACCACAACTCAAAAGCATCAACTCTTCTTCGGTCTTCCTTATTATTGTCCAGCTCTCACATTTATATGAGGCAATTCAAAATATCATGGTTTGGGTCAGGCACACCTTAGTTTTGAAGGAGATATCTTTGCTCTTCAGCACTTGGAAGAGATCCCTTGCAGCAGATTTGCTTACTGCATTATGTTGTCTGATGTCTTGACTGCTGCTTTCACTGGTGTTGATTGTAGACCCAAGTAATATGAAGTCTTTGATAACTTCAACCTTTCCTCCATTTATTGTGATGCTATTTATTAGTCCAGTTGTGAGGATTTTTGTTTTCTTTATATTGAGATTAAAAAACTAGTTGCCATCAAATCGATGTTGACTCATGGTGATCTGTTGTGTATAAGAGTAGAACTGTGCTTATAGGGTTTGCAACGGCTAATTTTTTAGAAGTAGATCATCAGATCTTTCTTCTGAGGTGGTTCTGGGTGGACTATCCAGCAGACCCTCAAAACAAAACCAAATTCACTGTCATCAAGTTGATTTTAAGTCATAGCAACCCCTAAGGCTGTAAATCTTTATGGAAGCAGACTGCCCTATCTTTCTTCCACAGAGCAGCTGGTGGGTTCAAACCACTGCCCTTTTGTTAGCAACCAAATGCTTTTACCACTACACCACCATAGCTCCTCATCCAGTAGACTCAAAACCCACTGCCATCTATTTGACTCTGATTCATAGCGACTCTCATTGGGTTTCCAAGGTGGTATAGACTAGACATCATTAAACATGTATATTTTCTAGCTTCTTTAGATTAATGTAGAGTCTCTGTCTTAGTTTGAATTCAAAATTAATAAAACTGATAAAAATATAGTTTTTGGTAACTAATAGATCTGTCATTCTACAACTTTGGATGTTTTTAGTTAGACAGATGTAAACAGAACAAGGCTTAAAATTATAACCATGGTTCAACCAGTAAATAAAAAAGATTTGCAGCAAATCTCATTGTAAGTTCTTTTTTTTTTTGGGGGGGGGGTTATAAAAGCCCTTTTATAAAGCCATTTTTAAACAAAACAAAACAAAACAAAAAAGTTTACAAAAGAAAAAAGATACAGAAAAAGAACAACTTGCTTCATATGTCCCAAAAAGGAGGAAAAATAAATAAATAAATAAAGGGACAATGCCAACATGCTCTACAATAAAGTATTCTTTATTATTATTTTTTTAAAATACAAAATACAGGCAAAGGATACATATACTTAAAACAGAGCTCAGGAGCAGACACGGAGTCCTGGAAACCCTTCAATAAAAGCAATGCAGGAGTTTATTTTTTCTTTTGTCTATGCTGATACTATCTTAAAGTAGCTGATACATACAGAGACTGAGATATGTAAAAATGAAGTATCACAAAGGACCATCACACAATTCTACCAATACATGTTGCATCTATAATTCATGAACATGGTCAACAAAATCATGTTCACTTCAATCCCATTTCATTTAAATTAAAAAGAAAAAACAACTTTTAAATAAAGTGGTTACATTCAAACTTTTAACTTCCTTAGTACCATGCTGCAGATTCCAGCACTGTTAAGGTATTGCAAGAATGGCCAACCCTCTGGCATCTGATTGCATTATCTAGCAACATTGCAGTATGAAGAAAGGGATGCCCTGGTCTCAGATTATGGAGTAACTAATATATGTGAGCAGGTCCTCTCTTTTACCCTTCTTGTTCAGACTGTAAAAGCTTAAGAAAGAAAATCAAGGAAGACTGGGAGTTTTAGAGCTAGCAAAATTTAAAAGTCTGAAATATAAATTCTCAAGGCAAACAACTACTGAGAACTTGGCTGCTGCTTAACCTGGCAAATCTTAAGTCTTTCCTTAAATCCTGCAGAAATTAGATGTAATAAGGTTTGATGCAACATGTTCATGGTAAACAAACTAAGTAGAGCTCTTATTCATTCTAAGTTCTTTTGAAAAGAAGAAAAACAACCTAGACACACTATGAAATTAAAGTTTCATAAATATATGCCTAGAAACAAAGGTAGGAGTTACTGCTACTTTAAGATAATTTAAAAGCTAGCAAAATGCTCTCAGTATTTACTGAATTGTATTGTTTGCTTTATAGTAGGAAAACTCATGTCATGTTAAAATAGTTACGTGGCTAATGATATAAACAGCTGACATTATCTAGCCTGAGTTCTATCTACTAATGACTAACTGACTAACTGACATATTTTCTAACTTCTTTGTTCAGCAAGAAGAAATTGGTAGGCATTGTTGAGATTTACTAAAAACAGAAGTTCTTTTTTTTTTTTTGTCATTATTCAGTCCTTCTCCTCTCTGCATTCCTTCTTCCTCCCTCTCTTCCCTCACTTTCTCTTACTTGCCCCCCTTTTTCTCCCTCTTGTCTCCTCCATTCCCTCTTCCTATTGTTCTTCTATCTCTTTCTCCTTATCATTATCATTGCCATTCTAATAGTTTTAGTATTATCCATTAGTGGTTATCTCAGCAATTAAATATGTACCTGGATTGCATTTTTTTTTTTCCTAAAATGCAGCAATCTTAGTTGATTCTAATAAAATGACAAGTAGGTATTGAGAAACCATAGTTGATGACTGGTAAGGGGGAAATGATAAAACCTTGACTTTGATTGAATAATATTCTCTATTTTCTTTTCCAGTTGACATTCAACTATACCACATTATCAAAAGCCTGTCTTAGCCAGGGTCAGCTTCGTGTGTATGTGGCTAGTTACTTGCATAGGGCCCCATGTTCAGAAAAGCTCCATGCTTGGAGTTTAATGTTCTACAGTTACTGTCTTGGAGTATTTAATTTTGTCATTGAATTTGTGTTCTGAAAGTGAAGTCTTATGGGGCAATGGAGCATGTGCCAGGGGCTTGGCATCTGGCTCATTGTGATCTTGCTTCCCTCTACTTCCCACCCTCTTGGGATGGATTTTAGCTGTCTGTCCCCACCTGCCTCCTCCCTGGCACAGTGGCATAACTTGGGAGTGCAGGTATGTGGACAACATCCCCTGACAGTGTCAGAAGGGGTAATACCAAAATGACCCTAGGGTTCAAGGCAGCTATAGGCGGCCAGCATCACAGGGGGAGAGGCTGCCAAGACAGTGGCATTTCTGCCTTGGCCAATGGGAGAGGGTAGGAGCTGTAAAGGAGAGGGAGGAGTTGCATGGGAGGGGGTGTTGGAAGGGACAAAGCCAAGTGGTGAGGGGTTGGCCCTGTGCAGGGGTGAGTGGGCCAGCTAGTTTAATTTTTGGGAGGGGAGGTTCATCAGCCGGCCCACCCATGGGAGTGACATCATGAGTTAAAGCACTGGGTGCTGCCAACCTAAGTGATGCTGCTGCTCTGACTCCCTGGTTCTACTCTTATCCTGTGACCACTTCTACTCTCTATCTGGGGCAGCAACTAATTGGGTCATATTGGTAGGAGGAGACCCACTTCTCCCATTGCCCTCCCCTCAGTTGGGAGGTCTGGATGTGGGCATGGGGCAAGTTGATGTAAGATATGGGCCCTGCAATATCTCAGAATGGAGCCAGGAGGTAACTAGCACCATCCGTTGCATTTGACAGGTAAATTAATGATGACCCCTTGTCTACCCTTCTCCAGGTACTGCACATTCTTGATACAGGTACAGAGTGTGTCCCCAGATACAGATTGTAATCCCTTTAGGTTAGGCAGTCCACTGTGGGTTAGGGCAGAAAGCCAGTGGGAAAGGGAGATTGATGTCCCTATCCTTGCCTTGGGTCCTTGCATTTTCATTCTGCACTTGACTGGGAAAATTGTGTAGCTGGCCCTGGTATTTGTGTCATTATTAGTTTAATGCTTACTTAACATTCTGGACTACCACTTGTCTGTCAGTTTCTCGTACTGCAGTGGTTTGTGTGTTACTGTAAGGCTGGAGGCTATGCCACTGTATTTCAAATACCAGCTGGGTCACCCATGCTGGATAGGTTTCAGCAGCACTTCCAGACTGAGAGAGACTCAGAAGAAGGGTGCAACCATCCACTTTTCAAAGAATTGGCCCGTGAAAATGTTATGAGTAACAGTGAAACATTATCTGATACATTACTGGAAAACTTTATGAATAGCCCTAAAACACTGATAATAGTGCCAGAAGATGAGCTTCTCAGATCTGAAGGCACTCAAAATATGACTGGGGAAGAGCTGTCTCCTCAAAGTAGAGTTGACCTTGATGACATGGATGGAGTAAAGCTTTCAGGACCTCCATTTTTTGATGGACCACAACTCAAAATGGGAAGACACAGCTGCAAACATCCAATAATAATCAGAACATGGAGTGTACAAAGTACGAATCTAGGAAAATTAGGAGTTTTCAAAAATGAAATGGAACACATAAAGAACAATATCCTAGGCTTTGTAGCTTTGGTTGTTGTTAGGTGCTGTTGAGTCAGCTCCTACTCATAGTGACGCTGTGTACAACAGAACAAAATACTGCTCGGTCCTGTGCCAGCCTCACAATTGTTGCAGCCACTGTGTCAACCCATCTCATTGAGGGCCTTCCCCTTTTGCACTGACCCTCCACTTTACCAAGCACTTTCCCTTCTCCAGGGAATGGTCCCTTCTGACAACCTGACCAAAGTAGGTCAGATGATGTCTGGCCATTCTTTCTTCCAAGGAGCATTTTGGCTGCACTTCTTCCGGGACAGATTTGTTCATTCTTCTGGCAGTCCATGGTACTTTGAATATTCTTTGCCAACACCACAACTCAAAAGGATCAACTCTTCTTTGGTCTTCCTTATTCATTGTCCAGCTTTCACATACATATGAGGCTACTGAAAATACCATGGCTTATGTTAGGCACACCTTAATCTTCAAAGAGACACCTTTACTCTTCAGCCCTTGAAAGAGGTCTTTTGCAGCAGATTTGCCCAGTGCAATACATTACCTGATTTCTTGACTGCTGCCTTCATTGGTGTTGACTCTGGAACCAAGGAATATGAAATCTTTGACAACTTCAGTCTTTTCTCCATTTATCATGATGCTGCTTACCAGTCCAATTGTGAGAATTTTTGTTTTCTTTATGTTGAAGTGTAATCTATACTGCAGACTGTAGTCTTTAATCTTCATCAGTTAATGCTTCAAATCATCTTCACTTTTAGTAAGCAAGGTTGTTTCGTCTGCATATCACAGGTTGTTAATGAATTTTCCTCCAATCCTGATGCTGCGTTCTTCTTCGTATAGTCCAGCTTCTTGGATTATTTGAATAAGTATGGTGAAAGGACACATCCCTGATGCACTCCCTTCCTGATTTTAAACCATGTAATATCCTCTTGTTCTGTTGTAATGACAACCTCCTGGTCTATGTACAGGTTCCTCATGAGCACAATTAAGTGTTCTGGAATTCCCATTCTTCTCAATGTTATCCATAATTTATTTTGATTCACACAGTTGAATGCTTTTGCATAGTCAATAACACACAAGTAAACACGTTTCTGGTATTCTTTCTTTCAGCCAAGATCCATCTGACATCAGCAATAATACCCCTCATTCCACCTCCTCTTCTGAATCCAGCTTGCAGTTTTGGAAGTTCCTTGACAATAAACTGCTGCAACTATTTTTGAATTATCTTCAGCAAGATTTTACCTGAATATGATATTAAATGTATTGTTTGATAATTCCCACATTATGTTGGATCATGTTTCTTTGGAATAAGCACAAATATAGATCTTTTCCATTCAGTTAGCCAGGTAGCTAGCTGTCTTCCGAATTTCTTGGCATAAATGAATAAATGCTTCCAGCACTGCATCCCATCCATTTGTTGAAACATCCCAAGGGGTATCAAGGGGGACCCTTATTTTTGGCCCATTCCTTCGGTGCAGCTTTGACTTCTTCTTTCAGTACCATTGGTTCTTGATCATATGCCACCTCCTGAAATGGATGAACATTGAACAATTCTTTTTGGTACAGTGACTCTCTGTATTCCTTTCATCTTCTTTTGATGCTTCCTGCATCATTCCATATTTTTTCCCATAGAATCTTTTAATATGGATCACTATGAATTGGAGCCAATGTGACGGCATCTAACAACAACAACAACAACAACAATGTATTAGGTATTTTCTACTTGTGTAATAAGTATGAACCAGAACGCTATGAGGGAGATATCTTTATTATTCAAATGTTATGGTAGAGAACATTGAATCATTGAGATATTAAGGAATGTATTGTAGGTTACACAGCCAAGAGGTGAAAGCACCAGAATGCAGTGCAGGAAGTTGATCTAGAGGCTGTGTTCTTAATACTTCTGTCGTAGATGAATCCAGTTTGGATAAGTTGTTTTGGAGTCTGGATACAAGGGTCTTGGGGTCAAATTCTGGGTTTCAGATCTGTGATCAGTGAAATTACAGAGAGCAACTTCAGTAACAATAGCTACATTTTACTCTTTCTTCCACTTAGTGATGAAAAAATAACTGTGGGATTCAAATAAAAACCATGGGCTAAAAATTATCTAAGATGCTTTGGCCTCATAATATCATACATTTGTTTATAACATTTTGTACCTCTGGAAGTGTTTTCATGAGTACTATCTCATTTATTTTGATAATTTGATTTGACAAGACAAATATTATTATCCCATTATACTGAGGTGAAGAAACTGAAGCTTGCAGAGGTTAAGTGGTATCAAACACCTAAACAGCTTATAAAAAAGAGTGCCAAATTCAGACTCCAGTGTTCTCACTTATTTCTACTAAGGACTATTTGTGAATTGTGAAGTATGAAATATTTTCTAAGTTGAAACAAAGAGTTGTAGTTGGTATTATTCTCAATAAAATCACTTTCAAATAGCTGCTGTGCCAAACTTGCTTTATTAGTTGAAATTATAATCAGTAAAATAATTAAAAATTTCAACATATAGAAAGGAAGCTGATGGATTTTAGATATGATTCAATCCAACTTAATCATAAAAGCCATCTGGACATTAGTGTTCATTATTTCTTCTTTGGGCAGATATTGCTAAATTTACTTTAAACAATGGTGTCTGAGTATATTTTGTTCTTGAGTCAACATTTAAGAAACACTATTTGAGAGTGAGCTTTGGTTTTGAATTATAAAGAAGAAGTAAGGGGGAGGCAATAAAGCTGACTCATTTTCCATAATTATGCATGTTGAAGAGTGCAGCACAATTCAGTGTACTGCTCCTGACATTTACAGTGAATGCTGAAAAAAAGTATTCATGGCAGGACATACTGTCCATTACCACTTTAACTAACTAGCTAGAGGTTGGTTCTTCTTGTTATTGATTTCTGCCAGGACCCTACTTTTATAGTCCACAAATTCTCAATAAACATATATAGAAAGAACAATCTTAAGAGTTTGAAACTTGGTATTTGTTTTACTGAGACTTCTAGGAAGTAGTCCAGGATTAGGATATATTGCAGAATTGAAAATGACAGGGTCATGAAGTTGAAATCATATTTTTCTCTGTCAACATGAATTTGAACTCTTGCTCTAGAATTACAGATTTAAGCAATGTTTAAGTGTAATGGATCTTAGAAAGATGATGAAAACTTAATTTATTAAATATTTATTGAATGTCTTTTTTTTTTTTTGTACTATGTGGAGCTAGGGCTACTGGGGAAAAAAGAGAGCCATAGCCCTTATCCACATAGAGTTTACAATTTAACAAAAAAGACAATTAGCAAGGAAGCCTATATTTAGCATGCCAAACCACTAATTATCCAGATTCTTCATTATCCTATCTAGTGACTGGACAACCCTCAGTGTAAAATGTGCTTTAGACATTGAGTTAAAATTCAGTTTCTTGTTATATCTACTTATTGCAGAAAGTTGAGAAGTGAGTGGGAGTTCAGAAATTATTGATGTGAATATAGACTACTCTTTGAAGTAGGTGAACACTAAACAAATAATAGAAAGATTACAACCTAGTATCCCCTCAAAACATTATTTTTGTGGACTCAAAATGACTAAAAAATATTGAAACATTGTTTTGTCAATTAGTTTTATTAATCTGAGGTATAAAATGATAGAAAATTTGGGAACTTTAAATAAATAGAGATATAAATTTTGTGATGTTTGTTTCAAATGGTTAACTTACTTGGGAGGTTCAATTTTTCATTTGTTGGTTTTCAGTCCCCACGTTGATCTAACAAGTCTTGAAAATTATTCATCTTTGTGTCAGAAATCTGGGAATGATTGGCATGCATTTATAATGTAAAAAAGTATAAAAATAAGGTGGCTCAGACATGTAGCAATACTATCAATTGATTTCTGAAGCAATACTTCTCTAAGGACAGACTTGTTATCCATAATTTCATTTTAAATTATATATTTTCATTTAGTTAAAAGCAAACACAACAATATGGCAACTCTAAAGATGGATGCCTTTCCAATCAGATACTTGTAGTGGTTTCTCTTTCTGTTTTTCCATCATTTGCTATGGCATCCATGACAATAGTGATTTGAAACTAACTGGGATAATTTTTATTTAACAAGACAAAGAGGAATTGGGATATGCATAATTGTATAAAACATAATCAAAACAACAGTATCATATTACTGAACAGTTAGAATTGGAAATGGTGAATCATAAGTTTTACCTCCATCAATGGTCTAATACATAATAACCTCTCCATATCTTCAATATGTCTCATTATTTGAGTCCATGGAGTATGAAATTCTTATATAGAGGGTAGTTATATGCTTTCTTCTGGCATTTTAAATTTTGAGGAAATTGCATGGCTGTTTCATTAAGGGAATAGATGGGGAGGAAGGAGATGAGAATGCTGGGATCCTCTTATCACTCCCCCTAGCTTGTGATGTGGTGGTTCCACGCCAGGAGAGGCAAATCAAGAGAACGTCAGGCTACATCCTTCCCCATCTCCACCAATCATTGTTGTTGTTGTTGTTGTTTGCCGTCAAGTCGGCCCCGACTCATAGCGACCCCTCCTTGGGTTTTCGAGGCAGTATCACTACGGAAGTAGGATTGCCCAACCTTCCTTCCGAGGAGTGGCTGGTGGGTTTGAACCACCAGCCGTCTGGTTAGCAGGCAAGTGTCTTAGCCACTATGCTACCAGAGCTCCTCCACCAATCATAGTGGGCTGTTATTCAGAGAGAAGGTTGCCATTACTCCCACTCCCAGCTCTAGATCCCAGGCTCAGAGATTTTTCCTGAAGGACATAAAACAGATAGCCACTAATCCTTTCCCAAAGGACTCACTTTGTTTGCAACAGAGGATGGAGAAGTTTAAACCTAAGAACACCGTCAAAAACAGAAGTTTGTGATGAAGAGAGTTGGGAGAAATTCATTAATCTATTGAAGATAAAGCTTGGACTGTAGACTGGCCAGCTTTTAGGAGAGAACAAGAATTACACAACTAAGAGGAGTCCTCTAGGATCAGAACTAATATCAAGAACTGACTTCAGAAACTGGAAGGAGCTACAATTTGAATAGATTAGTTTTTATATTATTATGCACCTGGGATTGTTGTAAATAGAGCAATGGAAACAAATAAGTGGAGTTTAGCAGCTGGATGTAGCTATGGAATAAGTTGACGGGAGCCCAATCAGTACCACTATCATTCCAGGATGAGTGTAGGAATACCTAAAGCTGTGTCACCCTAAGGAGAATTATCAGAGGCTTAACATTGTGGGAGAAAATAGATTCCAAGAAAATTATCCATACAGTCCTAAATAAATAAAAAAGAATATAATAACAACAAGTTCTGGGGACTGAGGGTACCAGTACCCAGAATTACTACAATATATTATCTAAAATGTTCAGTTTTCAACAAAATATTAAGAAAGCACACAATGAAACAGGAAGAGTGTGACCCAAACAAAAGAATAAAAATAGGCAACAGAAATTGCCTGTGAGACCAACAAGATGTCAGATTCAACAGAATATGATTTCAAAATAGCCATTAAAAATGTTTATAGAATTACAGGGAAGCTTGATTAAAGAAGTAAAGGATGATAATGTTACATGAAATAGTGAATACTAATAAAGAATTCAAAATTTTTTAAGATATAACAAGTGGAAGTTCTAGAGTTGAAAAGTATAATTAATAAATAAATAAAAAAAAATCACTAGAAGGGCTCACCAGTAGATTTGAACTGGGAGAAACAATTAGTGAACTTGAAGATAGCTCAATAGAGAGAATTGTTGTTGTTGTTGTTATGTGCCGTCAAGTCAAACCCGACTCATAGTGACCCCTCCTTGGGTTTCCGAGGCAGTATCACTACGGAAGTAGGATTGCCCAACCTTCCTTCCAAGGAGTGGCTGGTGGGTTTGAACCACCAGCCGTCTGGTTAGCAGGCAAGTGTCTTAGCCACTAATAGAGAGAATAGAAACTGAAAAGCAGAGAGGAAAAATAATGAAGAAAATGTATAGCACCTCAGAGAATGGTGGGATATCATTAAGCACTCCAACATACATGTAATGGAAGTACCAAAGAAGAGGACAGAAAGGAGAAGAAAAAATATATATGAATAAATTATGGCTGCAAAATTTCTACATTTATTGAAAAACAATAACTTACACATCCATGAACCTCAATGAACGCTAAGCAGGGTAAATGCAAAGAGAACAGAGACAAATCATAGTAAAAATGCTGAAAATGAAAAACAAGGGGAAAATATTGAAAATGACAAAAGAAAAGCAATGCATCACTTACAATGGAACCCTATAAGATTAATAACTGATTCTCAGCAGAAAAAATGGCGGTCAGAAGGCCATGGTATAGAATATTCTTGTTAGCCAAGAATCCTATATTCAGTAAAGACATTGTTCAGAAATGAGGGTTAAATAAAGAATTTTCTAGGTTGAAAAAACCAGGACAAATTGCTGCTAGTGGACCTATTTCACTAGAAATATTAACGGAAGTTTTTCAGGCTCAAATGCAAGTGTCCCCAGATAGCAATTTGAATCCACATGAACAAACAAAGAGCACTAGTAAAGGTAGGAATACATTTGTAATAGACATTGTTAATGCACATTTTCTCCTTTGTTCTCTTAGCTGCTTTGAAAATAAATTGTATATGGTAATATGTGAATATATAAATTGTATATGGTAATGTGAGAAACTCTGATACATTACTGCGCAACTTTATGAATAGTCCAGAAACATTGTCCAATACAGAGGAGGAAGATGAGTCACTTAGCTTAGAAAGCTCTCAAAGTAGGACTGGGAAAGATCCGCATTATCAGAGTAAAATCAGTCTTACTCATATGGATAAGGTAAAGCTTTCGAGACCTCCATTTGCTGACGTGGCACCACTCAAATTGAGGAGAAACAGTGGCAAATATGCATTAATAATCAGAACTTGGAATGTATGAAGTGTGAATCTAGGAAAATTGGAAGTTGTCAAAAATGAAATGGGATGCATAAAGACTGATATCCCAGATATTAGTGAGCTGAAATGGACTGGTTTTGGCCATTTTGAATTAGACAACCATATGATCTCTGGTAGCATAG
>NW_006922004.1:2072776-2073877 GCF_000298275.1 Orycteropus afer afer | reverse complement strand
AACTTGGGCAGTTTGAAATTGAGCAAACATGCAATCAAGATGTGTTAATTATCACTGGTGACTGGAATGCAAAAGTTGGAAACAAAGAAGAATCACTAGTAGTTGGAAAATTTGGCCTTGGTGAAGGAAATAATACTGGAACTCGCATGGTAGAATTTTGCAAGAGCAACGACTTGTTCATTGCAAACACCTTTTTTCAACAACACATATAGTGGCTGTACACATGGACTTCACCAGATGGAACACACAGGAATCAGATTGACTACATCTGTGGCAAGAGGCAATGGAAAACCTCAATATCTTCAGCCAAAACCAGGCTAGGAGCTGATAGTGGAACAGACCATCAACTGCTCATATGCAAGTTCAACTTGAAGTTAAAGACAATTAAAACAAATCCACAAGAGCCAAAATATGATCTAGAATATATACCTCCTGAACTTAGAAAGCATCTAAAGAATAGATTGATGCATTGAACACCAATGACTGGAAACCAGAATTGTTGGATGACATCAAGAGGATCATTCATGAAGAAAGCAAGAGGTCACTAAAAAGACAACAAAAGAAGAGAAGAACAAAATAGATGATAGAAGAGACTCTGAAACTTGTCCTTGAGCAAAGAGTAGCTAAAGTAAATGGAAGAAATGACAAGATAAAAAATTTAACCAAAGATTTCAAAGAGCAGCTCGAGAAGACAAAGCCAATTATTATAAGGAAAAGTGCAAAGACCTGGAGTTAGAAAACCAAAAGGGAAGAACACATTCAGCATTTCTCAAGCTGAAAGAATTGAGGAAAAAATTTAAGACTTGAGTTGCAATGTTGAAAGTTTCTAAGGCAAAACATTGAATGATGCAAGGAACATCAAAAGAAGATGGAAGGGATACACAGAATCACTGTACCAAAAAGAACTGGTCGATCTTTATCCATTTCAGAAGATGGCATATGATCTAGAACCAATGGTCCTGAAGGAGGAAGTCAGAGTGGCAATGAAGGAATTGGTGAAAACAAGGCTCCAGGAATTGACAGAATACCCATTGAGATATTTCAATAAATGGATGCCGCACTGGAGGCACTCACTCAGTTATGCCAAGAGATTTGGAAGAC
>NW_006922004.1:2065927-2071843 GCF_000298275.1 Orycteropus afer afer | reverse complement strand
AAGAAGAGTTGATGCTTTTGAGTTGTGGTGCTGGCGAAGAATGCTGAAGGTACCATGGACTGCCAAAAGAACTAACAGATCTGTCCTGGAAGAAGTGCACCTGAGATGCTCCTTGGAAGTGAGATGGCCAGACTTCATCTCACCTACTTTGGTCATGTTGTCAGAGGGGACCATTCACTGGAGAAGGATGTCATGCTTGGTAAGGTGGAGGGTCGACGAAAGAAGGGAAGGCCTTCGACAAGATGGATTGACACAGTGACTACGACAATGGGCTCAAGTATAGCAAGGATCATGGAGCTGGTGCAGGATCAGATGGTGTTTCGTTCTGCTGTGCATGGGGTCACTATGAGTCAGAAGCAGGTCGATGGCACCTAACAGCAACAATATGTGTATAATCTATTGTTGCATCTGTAATGTGTAGAAATGTAGTATATGTGTAAAATATTTGTCAATAAAAACAAACATAAGGTGAAAGGAACAAAACTAAGAATAGACTCTATCATTTCATTTTAGTTTACATATTTTCATTTAATTAAAACAAATCACAGTGTGGCAACCCTAAAGATGATGACTTTCAAATCAGATACTTGAATTGGACAACCATATAATCTATTATGATGGAAATGACAAATTGAAAAGGAATGGCAATGTATTCATCGTCAAAAGAACATTTCAATATTTATCCTGAAGTACAATGTTGTCAGTGATAGGATAATATTCATACATCTACAAGGAAGGCCAGTTAATACTACTACTATTTAAAATTACACATCAAACACTAGAGCTAAAGATGAAGAAAATTGAACATTTTTACCAACTTCTGCAGTCTGAAATTGATCAAACATAAAATCAAGATGCAATGATAGTTACTGGTGATTGGAATGTGAAAGTTGGAAACAAAGAGGAAGCATTGGTAGTTGGAAAATATGGTCTTGGTGATAGAAATGATGCTGGAGATTACATGATAAAATTTTGCAAGACCAGTGACTTACTCATTGCAAATACCTTTTTTCAACAACATAAATAGCAACCATATGTGGACTGCACCAGATGAAATGCACAGGAATCAAATTGACTACATCTGTTGAAAGAAATGATGGAGAAGCTCCATATCATTAGTCAGAACAGAGAGACTTAATATGAAACTGACCATCAATTGCCTATAATCACATTTCATTTGAAGCTTAAGAAAATTAAAAAAAAAAATCCACAAGAGCAAAAAATTACTGTGAGTATATATCACTTGAATTTAGAGACCATCTGAAGATTTAATGCACTGAATACCAATGACTGAGGACCAGATAAGTTGTGATATGACACGGAGAACATTATACATGAAGAAGTAAAAGGTCATTGTTTTGATTACCTAGTGCTGCTCTGACAGGAAATATTATAAATGGGATTACTTTAACACAAAGGAATTTCTTCTCTTACACTTCTGACTAGATGTTCAAGTTCAGAGTGCCAGGATCTAGGAGCTGAGTGATAGCCTCTTGACCTTGAGCTTCAGCTCTGCCTCTTGATCCCAGCCCACTGAAGGCTTTCTTTACTCAGGCAGCTGGTGGCTTCTGAGACTGACAAACCCAAGGTCAAAAAGTAAAAAGGTACAGCCTCAATATTACCAAACCACACAGCAGGCTATTGATTCAAGTTCAGTAAGAGTCCTAAGATCGGCAGACCATATGGCAGGCTGTTGAATAATGACTCTGCTACATACAGGAATCAAGCATGCCAAAAACTAGAGAACATTCCCAAAGCTTCTCTTTATATACAGGAAGCAGACCACATCCCTAAAGCAGCTATTTAGCTGCTCCAGGAAGATTCCAGCATGGAGCTGATTGCCAGTCTCATCATGGGGAATAGCTACCACCAGCTGCCCAGCCACTCAAAACCAGGCCCAGCCAAGTTGACGCATAACCTTAACTACCACAGTTCCACTCCTTGTCAGCTTGGCACCCATACAGATGTTCATTGGATGGCACCTGTACAGACCTCCTTCACTGGGTGGCTCCAGTCCCCTAGTTCATCTGAATGGGGACTGCACCTCTCTGGCAGGTCCCCTTCCTCTATCTCTTGGGCATGGCAGCCCTGCCTCCTCACTATTGGGCAGTGACTATGGCCCCATCCCACTGGCCATTATAAAAAAGCAGCCCCATGCTCCAGAACCAATTTAGTGAAGGTATGACTCTTTGAAACCTAGGAGGCTGTGTTGGTTCCACCCCCAGAGCCATGACCCCACCCTTTGACTTTGAGGCAGCTCTGCTTCCCATTTCCTTGGTCTCTCTGCTTCTGCCAATTAATGCCGGAGAGCAACCCACTCTATCAGGAATCTTCTTGCCTAAAGAAGTTGTGTTCTTGGCAAAGAATACTGAAGTAACAAATCTATCCTGGAAGAAGGGCAGCCAGGATGCTCCTTGGAAGTGAGAATGCCCATACTTCATCTCACCTACTTTGGTCATGTTGTCAGAAGGGACCATTCTCTGGGTCATGCTTGATGAAATGGAGGGTCAACAAAAAAGCAGAAGGCCCTAACAAGGTGGATTGACATGGAGGCTGCAAAGATAGACTCAGGTATAGCAAGGATTTCCAGGCTGGCACAGGACTGGGCAGTGTTTTGTTTTGTTGTATATAAGGTTGCTATGAGTTGGAGATGACTTGACGGCACCTAATAATAACAACACCTTCCCTAATAAACCTCATAATCATGAATATTGTCTGTGAGGTCTGTGTGGCCATTGCAACCCATCAGAGAATTAGTGAGTGTCATGGGAGGGATGGTTGGTATCAGAGTTGGTAAAAAGTCTGGAGGGTAGTCACATGTCTGTCTTTATAGGAATAAGCCTTGGGCTGCTGTTGGTGATTCTTTCTCCCTCTTGTGAAATTAGAGGAGGTCAGAAGATGCTGCCTCCTTTCTCTTTTTGCAGCAAGAAGAGAAGAAATAGATAAATTGGACTTCATCCAAATTTAAAGCCTTTGTATTTCAAAGGACACCATCAAGGAATTGAGAGAACAACCCACGTGATAGGAGAAAATATTTGCAAATCTTATATCATCTGATAGGAGGCATATCTAGAATATATAAAGAACTCTTACAACTCAGTAGCAAAGAGATAACCCAATTGAAAAATTGGCAAAATATCCAAATAGACATTTCTGCAAAGAAGATATACAAATAATCAAGAAGCATATGAAAAGGTGACACCATTAGTCATCAGGGGAATGCAAATAAACCACACGAGGTACCTCTTCATACCACAGGATGGGTAGAATCAGTACATCAGATAAGTGTTGTGAGGATGTGGAAAAGCAGAACACTCATATAGTACTGCTCAGAATGTAAAATCATTCAGTCACTTTGAAAACAGTCTGGAAGTTCCTCAAATAATTAAACATAGCATTATGATCCAAAAACCCAAACAAATTGCTGTTGAGTCAATTCTGCTTCATGTTGACCCTATGAGTTACCACATGGCCCAGAAATTCCTCTCCTATGTACTTACCTAAGAACTGAAAACATATATCCCCACAGAAACTTGTATATCAACATTTATAGCAGTATTATTCATAATGCCCAAAAGGTAGAAATATCTCAAATGTCCATCAACTGACAAATAGATCAAATGTGATATATCCACATTTTGAAATATTATTCAATCTTTAAAAGGAATGAAGTACTGATATAGGCTACAACATGGCTGAACATTGAAAACATCATGCTGTGTGAAAGAGGCTAGTCCCAAAAGGCCACATACAAAATGATTCCACACATATGTGATTACAGAATAGGCAAATCTATAGAAATGGAAAAAAGATTAGTAGTTTTTGGTGTTAAGAGACTTAGGGGAACACAGGGGTAAAAGCTAAAATTTTTTTTTTCATGAGATGATAAAAAGTTTAAAAACTGACTATGGTGATGGTTGCCCCATATCTGTGAATGAACTACACATCATTAAATTATACACTTTAAGTGGGTGAACTCTATGATATGCATATTATATCTCAATAGAGTGATTAAAAATAAAGTAAAAAAAAAAAAAAACTTACCAGGTTGTTATGGATTGAATTATGTTCCCTCAAAATATGTATTGAAGCCATAACTCCTGAACCTGTAAATATGATCTTGTTTGAAAATAAGAGTTTTTTGCTATGCTAATAAGGCCAAATCACTAGGATATGTGCTTTCCCTACTCATCTTACCTCAGTGCACAGTGAGTTCTAAACCTGATCACTATTGAGAGGTGTCTTCTAACAAGAGCAGTATAGACATAGAGACACACACAGGGGAAGACAGACACCAAGGAATGCCAAGGAGTTCCTAGGGCTGCTGACAAGTAAGGACACTTTTGTATTTTCAGTGCCCTGATTTAGACTTCTAGCTTTCAAAACTGTAAGGCAATAAATTCCTATTCTTTAAAGGTACCCTCTTATGGTGTTTGTATTATGGCAGCACTAGGTACCAAAGACACAGGTGAAGCTTATGTGCAGTAAAGTTTGTGAACAACTCAATGCTGCCCTTAGAAGATAAGTACTATAATCTAAATTTTAGTAGTGGCACACAAAAGAGTCAAAATTTAAATAAATTTTATGCAAAGTCATGAAGCTGATACATGTCAAAGCAAGGACTAGAAACCTGCTCTGCCTAACATGAGGGCCTGTGCTTTTCCACTTGCTAAACTGATGCTCTGGTGGATTAGATGGGAGGGTAGGGCAGAGAGAGGAAAGAGACCCTGCCCTAGGTAAGTGGGAGTTAACGATATAGTTTTTCTATTTGTTATTCATCTTTTATATTAGAAACGGATTGAACCTGTGGAAACAAGTGGAAAATATGTGGACTTTAGCATTAAAAAATGCTGCTAACATTGTATAGCCCTATGTTCCTAAGTTAAACTGACTTTCTATATTTAAAGATTTTGGAGCTGAGGTTAGTTCACTGAGCTCCTTGACAGAAAGAAAAGATTATATTGGAATTATGGTTCAAAGATTGAAATCAGTTTGCTTCTGTTTTATGAATGAATCAAAGTGAATATATTTGGCATTTTATAATTTTCTTACCACTCCTATTATCTTTTCTCTAGGTAACTTTTCAAATGCCAGAATGATTTATTGACTATATTTTATAAGTTTCATTTCACTGAACAAATGGTAACTATAAAAATCTGCCCCTTGACCTAACACTGACTCAGATATTCAAAAGCTTAGTTTGACTAAAAAGAACTCAGGGAAATGGAGGCCAATAAATGTTGGAATATAAGAAAATTCCCAAGATTTGTTCTTTCAAAAAAAGGAGCAAAAGGCAATCTAAATTACATTTCTTTTAGAATGACCAGAGGCTGGCATGCTTTTCTATTTGTAAGTTGCAATGTTATATGCTATATTTGTCTGCTGTCATTGACTAAAGTCATCTTCACCTAAAGAAGCCAAGATGCATTACCATATTTCAATAAACATATCTCCTCTACTCCTCCTGCCCAAATCCAGAGCAAGTTACCTCCAGAAGTACTTGGATATGTAAAACAAGCACATATTATAAGGGGAAAGCCCCAAATCAAAAGAAAGTTCTACATTCTTTTAGCAGTTGTTTAGTTATGGAAGTTCTGATTATTTCTTGTAATAACAAAAGACTGGAAATAAGGACCTAAGTGTCCTCACTGGAGGACTGCTTGCATATGAAAATACTTGCTGTGGAACACTATGCAGCATGCTATTGTGTTATTTTTTTAGGTGTGATTATATGAAAAAATAGGTCTGATAGAGTAGTGCCTAAGGCACTTGACTGCTAACCAGAAGGCTGGTGGTGCAAAACCACCAGCCACTCCTCGGAAGGAAGATAGGGCAATCTACTTCCATAGTGATACTGCCTCAGAAACCCAAGGAGGGATCACTATGAGTTGAATCTGACTCGACGGCAGTGAGGGT
>NW_006922004.1:2055505-2064677 GCF_000298275.1 Orycteropus afer afer | reverse complement strand
TGGGAATTCTGATCATTCACATAAACTTATAGGACCATTGTCTGCCAACCCTATATATGATCTTGGATACACTCCCCATTTAGACATAACTAATTGTTTAGCCTGTCCACCTATCTATCCATCCATATACCCATGTTTGCCTTCACTGACAACTCAGTACTGTATATGTAAAAGGGTTCATATTTATTGTCTGTACTTCCCATGTACCTCTCTATGTCTTTCCCTTCATACACTCTTTCTTTGATACAAGTCATAGCAACTCTCTAGGACAGGGTAGAATCTCCCTACAGGGTTTCTTAGGATGACATCTTTATGGGAACAGATCACCACATCTTTTCTTCTGTGGAGCGAGTGGTGGGTTCTAACTGCTGACCTTTTGGTTAGAAGCCCAGCACTTAACCACTGAGCTACTAGGACTCCTTTTGGCTAACTGTACGTGCATATAAATATCTCATACATCAGGATATGTACCTGTGACCTCATGGAAAAGTTGGGCTACATATAAAATAAATGGAAAAACTTCTAGTTCCCCATTTGTCTTGGGTGATATAACTTTCTCTGATGAAAGGAGCGAAGACATTTTAGCTGCCATGAATCAGTTCAGACTGGCTAGAATCCTAGCAAAACAAGCTCTGATTATTTTATCACTTCTAGTAAGATTGGTGAAGAGCCTTTCAAATGTCTGAAAACCACCAGAAAAGGTTTTTTCAGGTTTGGCCTTAGGCAAAATTTAAAAGAAGGGGTTAATTTGTCTCTGGAATCTTACTTTGATTCCCAAGCTAAGTCTTTCAGAATTTTTTTCATACTCCACCCTCATTTTTATTTTCTTATTCTCTCTCTTCCTATCCAGGGCTCAATATATACATTTTGTGGGACCTCATCTGATCTACCTCTTTTATTAGTGAAACCACAGTTCCAAGCCAGTCATGATTATTGTGCTACTTTGCTCCATAATTCCATCTTCACTTTCCCTGCTTACCTTTATCCTAAATATATCTACTTGTAATTTGAAGCCCCAGATGTGAAATAAGGGAAAACTGAGCTGAAGACACTAGAACAGAGCTGAAGTAGTCTTAGGCAGGAATATACCTGGTTCCTAGTAAAAACAAACAAATTCTCTTGGAAGGAAAGAATTCTTAATTGTGGCCTCCAGTTTTTCACAGACTAAAGTCAACTAAATATAAGTTCAGAATTTTTTTAAAAAACAATTATCAAATACACAAGTAAGAAAATCACCATGAAGTCAGCAGAAACAATAAAAATAAATAGACGTAGAGTTCTAACATTGTAGGTTTTAGAATCATCAGATAGAGGATATAAGATAGTAATTTATAAAATGTTAAATGAAATGAAGGACAAAATAAAAAGAAACAATTACCAAGAGGTTACCCCAAATCACTAGTAATATATTAAAATGATAATACATCATGACCAAGTTGAGTTGAAATCACAAATATAATGTAAAATGGTATAGTCACTCTAGAAAATAGTTTGGGATTTTCTTATAAAACTTATATACCAAGAAGCACCTTGGAAGAAAGGCCTGGTGATCAAGTTCTATAAGATTGCTGTGGATAAATGCCATCAAATCAGTTCTAACTTATAGTGACCCTATATGTGACGGAACAAAACACTGACTTGTCCTGTGCCATCCTCAAAATTATTACTATGCTTGACCTCATTGTAACAGCTGCTGTGTCAGTCCATCCTGTTGACGGTCTTTCTCTTTTTCACTGACTCTCAATGTTTCTAAGCATGATGTCCTTCTCTAGGGACTGGCCTCTCCTGATAACATGTCCAAAGTACATGAGACAAAGTCTTACCATACTCACTTGTAAGGAACGTTTGGGTTGTACTTCTTCCAAAACACATTTGTTCATTCTTTTGGTATCCCATGGTATATTTAATATTCTTTGCAAACACTGTATTTCAAATTCATCAATTCTTCTAAGGTCTTTGTTATTCATTGTCCAGCTTTCACATGCATATGAGGCAACTGAAAATACCATGGTGTTGGGTCAGGTGCACCTTGGTTCTCAAAATGACATCTTTGCTTCTTAACATTTTAAAGAGGTTTTTTGCAGCAGATTTCCCCAATGCAACACACCCTTCGATTTCTTGACTGCTGTTTCTGTGGGCATTAGTTGTAGATCCAAGTAAAATTAATCCTTAACAAGTTCAGTCTTTTCTCCATTTATTATTATGTTGCTTATTGGTTTATTTGTGAGGCTTTTTGATATTTTTGAACAAAGAGTGTAATCCTTACTGAAGGCTGTAGTCTATGGTCTTTGTCAGTAAGTGCTTCAAGTCCTCTTCACTTTCAGCAAGCGAGGTTGAATCATCTGTATATCACAAGTTGTTAATGACTCTTCTCCCAATCCTGATGCCACATTCTTCTTCGTATACAGCCATTGAAAATACTATGGAGCAGTTCTACATAGCAAGATCATGAGTCAGAATTGACTCATTGACAAAGGGTTTATAAAAGTAAACATGCACTTACAATATGACCCAACAATTGCACTCTTGAGCATATGTCCCAGAAAAATGAAAACTTCTGTTTGTATGAAATCATGTAATAAATGTTCATAGTAGCTTTATTTGTAGTTTCCCTAAACCAGAAACAACTGAGATATCCTTCACCAGGAGAATACTTAAACGAACATGGTATATCCATATTATGAAAAACTGTTTAGCAATTGAAAGGAACAATCTATGGATATATGCCATTACTTGGATCAATTCAGGGGCTTCAGAAACCCAAGGAGGGGTCGCTATGAGTCAGGTCTGACTCAACGGCTATAACAACAACAAAATCCTGAACTTAAAACACCAGTCCCTAAAGGTTACATATAGTATGATTCTATTTAGATAACATTGTTAACATGACAAAATTATAGAGATAAAGAACAGATTAGTAGTTGCCAAGAGCTAGGAAGTGTTTGGTAGGTTGATTGGTGGGAGGTGGTGTGGCTATAAAAGGTATTCCTGTGGTGATAAAATTGTTCTGAATCTTGTATGTGATGGTGGTCACATGAATCTACACCAGTGATGAAATGTCATAGTGATAAATACACACACACACAAACACAAACACAGTCACACACAAATGTGTGCATGTGAAACTGATGAAATCTAATAAGATTGATGGAGTTTTCAAGCTCAGTTTCAAAATTGTGTTATTGTACTATGGTTATGCAAGTTTCTGCCATTGGGAATGTCTTAGGCTGGGTTCTCTAGAGAAGCAAAACCAGTAAAGCTTAAATACATATCAAGAGAGAAATTTATCATAGGAAAATGGCTCACACAGTTATAGACGCTGGCAAGTCCCAAGATCCTGGATCAAATGTCAAGCTGGAGGCTTTTTCCCAACTCACACAGCTGCAGGGGCTGATGAGCTCAAGATTAGCAGGCAGTATAACAGGCTGCTGACTTTAGCAGATGATGAATCCAAGATCAGGAGGCTCACAGGACAGTTGTAGGCAGCACAACAGGATCCAGATCCACAGAAGTTTCCTGAGTTTTCCCAAGATGTCCATTTATATATTGAAAGTAGGCCATGCCCCTAAGGAAACTCCCTGTCAACTGATTGGCTCCTCAAAGCATACATCAGATCTTATCATGGGAACAGCCCCATAACAACTGCTTAAACCACTCAGAATCTGGGTCTAGCCAAGTTAATACACAACCCCAACTATCACAGTCCACCCCTTGTCAACTTGGCAGTTGTTCACATCTCCTTAACCACATATTATCTCTAAATAAGGACAATTAAAAAGTCATACTTGACACATAACATGATATAACTAACACATGTACAACCAAAAACCCATTAGCCCTGTCTACAGTTTATAATTTATAACTTAAGAAAACAAAAATACAATGAAGAAATATAAGAATCACAGTCCTCATTTCTGCAGCTGGTCATGTGGTCATAGCTGGTATTCAAAACTACCATCTTCCACCACCCATTCTGTATTTTCCTTGCCCTCAGCAAGCACCTCAGCTGGTAGTGGTTCTTTGCCTGGTGGAGTGAGCCAAACATTTATTGCTGAAGGGTCTGGGCCATTAGTGGTCATATCAGAATTGGGTTGCTATAGTTTTCCATTAACTTTATATGCAAGGCATGGTAGTAGTAAGAGACGTCCTAAAGAATCTCCTATATTCCAGACATACTCTTCTTTACCTCCATTATGTAATATAAATCAAATTTCCTTTGGTAATCAGGATCTATCACACTAAACAATACAGCAACTCTCTTCTTTGTTGACAAAGAGGCATGAGGAAATGGTGCAAAATGGCCAGGTGGTGTTCTTAACTTCCAGTTCAATGCAATCAGTATTTTGTTTCCAGGTGAGAATGTTTCTACCTTTGGGACTAAGACTTCCAGACCCATAGAGAATAGAGTCGCAGGGACTGGAAGCAAAAATTTGTGAGTGGTTCACTAGGGGTAATAATAGTGAGTGGTAGTACTCCTGTTTCCTCCCCTTGGTTCCTGGGCCTGTGAATCCTGGCTATTGGAGAAACAGCACCATATATTGGATGCTAGTGTAGAGCACATACAACCTCCTGGAGAACATTGCCCCAACCTTGAAAGGTATTGCCACCTAGCTGGCACTATAATTGTGTTTTTAATAGGTCATTTCATTGTTCTGTCAAGCCAGCTGCTTTGGGATGATGGGGAATATGGTAAGACCAGTACATTCCATGAGCACAGGACCATCACCACACTTCATTTGCAGTGAAGTGATCCCTTGATCTGTGGCAATGCTGTGTGGGATATGAGGGTGGATAAGGCATTCTGTAAGTCCTTGCATGGTGGTTTTTGCAGAAGCATTGCATGCAGGGAAGGCAAATCCATATCCAGACTAAGCATCTATTCTAGTAAGAGCAAAATGCTGTCCTTTCGAAGACAGAGGTTGTCCAATATAATCAACTTGCCACCAGGTTGCTGGCTGATTACCCTGAGAAATGATTCCATATTGCAGTGTTAGTGTTGATCTCTGCTGCTGGTAGATTCAGCACTAAGCAGTGGCAGTGGCCAAGTCAGCCTTGGTGAGTGGAAGTCCATGTTGCTGAGCCCATGCATAACCTTCATCCCTAACACTATGGCCACTTTGTTCATGAGCCCATTGGACAACGACAGGAGTAGCTAGGGAAAAAGGATGACTGGTTTCCACAGAATGTGTCTTCCTATCCACTTAATTGTTAAAGTCCCAATCTGCTGAGCTCACCTTTTGGTGGGCATTTACATGAGACACAAATGTCTTTACTTCTTCAGCTCAGTCAGATCCACATACCTCTTCCCTGTACCTCTTTGTCACCAATTTTCTGATCACGCTCCTTCCAAGTCCCAGACTATCCAGCCAAACCATTGGCCACAGACCATGAATCGGTATACAGTTGTACATCTATCTGGCCATTTCTCCTTCCACACAATGTGAACAGTCAGATGCATGGCTCGAAGTTCTGCCCACTAGGAGAACTTTTCCTTTACCACTGTCCTTCAGGAAGTCCCAGAAAGGTGCTGCAGTGCCACTGCTGTCCATTTTTAAGTTGTGCATGCATATCATGCAGAACTATCTGCAAACCAGGCATGAGTTTTCTCTTAGTTGCTGATCATAAGGAATTCCCCATGAGACCATAGGTGCAGATTGGGAGAGGGAAGGTAAAGTGACTAGAGTGGTGATTATAGGCATTTGGGCCACTTCCTCATGTAACTTACCTGTGCCTTCAGGTCCTGCTTGAGCCCTATCTCTGATATACCACTTCCATTTAATGATGGAGTGCTGCTATGCATGTCCAACTTTATGACTCAGTGGGTCAGACAACACCCAGTTCATGATGGGCAGCTCAGGCCTCATGGTGACTTGGTGGCCCATTGTTAGATGTTCAGTCTCTACTAAGGCCCAGTAACAAGCCAAAAGCCATTTCTCAAAAAAGAGAGTAGTTAACTGCACAGGATGGCAGGGCTTTGCTCCAAAATCCTAAGGGTCTGTGCTGCGAATCACAGAGGCCTGCCAAAGACTCCAATCAGCATCTCTATCTGCTACAAACACTTGAAGCATCATTGAATCAACTGGATCATACGACCAAGTGGGAGAGTGGCTTCTAAATCAGCCTGAACCTGTTGCAGAGCTTTCTGTTGTTCTGGGCCCCATTCAAAATTAGCAGCTTTTTTAGTCACTTGATAAATAGGCCAAAGCAACTCACCCAAATGAGGGATATGTTGTCTCCAATATCCAAAGAAGCCCACCAGATTTTGTGCCTACTTTTCAATTGGTGGGGGGAGACATACGCAATAGTTTATCCTTCACTTTAGTAGAATTATCTTGACATACCCCACACCACTGGACCCTGAGGAATTTTACTGAGGTGGAAGGTGCCTGAATTTTTGTTAGGTTAATTTCATACTGTATAATGCAGGTGTCCCACCAATAAGTCTAGAGTCATAGATACTTCTTCCTTATTAGGTCCAATTAGCATAATGTCATTAATGTAATGAACTAGCATGATGCCTTGTGGAAGAAAAGGGTGATAAGAGTTGATATGCCTCTTGGGTAGCACTGTGAAAGTATATTGTTGACCTTGCCAGCTGAAGGCAAACTGCTTCTGATGATCCTTCAAAGCTGGTATTGAGGAAAAGGCATTGGCCAGATCAATAGCTGCATACTGGGTACCAGGTTTTGTTATGTGCTGTCGAGTCAGATCCAACCCATAGCAACCTCTTCTTGGGGTTCTGAGGCAATATCACTATGGAAGTAGACTGCCCAACCTTCTTTCCAAGGAGTGGCAGGTGGGTTTGAACCTCCAACTTTCTGATTAGCAGTCAAATGCCTTAGGCACTATGCTACTAGAGCTCCTTTGGGTACCACCAGTAGATGCATTAATTTGCTCAAACAATGAAACCACATCAGGAACAGCAGCTGCAGTTGATTGTTTACAATAATCCACTGTCATTCTCCAAGATCCATCTGTTTTTTGCACAGGCTGAATAGATGAGTTACATGGGGATGTGGCAGGAATCGCCACCCCTGCATCCTTCAAGTCCTTGATGGCAGCAGTAATCTCTGCAATCCTTCCAGGGAAGCAGTATTGCTTTTGGTTCACTATTTTCCTAGGTAAAGGCAGTTCTAATGGCTTCCACTTGACTTTTCCTGCCATAATAACCCTTACTCCACATGTCAGGGATCCAATGTGGGAGTTCTGCCAATTGCTCAGTCTATCTATTCCAATTATGCATTCTGGAACTGGGGAAATCACTATAACATGGCTTTGGAGACCCACTGGACCCAGTGTGAGGTGAAACTGAGCTAAGACTCCATCGATAATTTGGCCTCCATATGCCCCTACTCTGATCAGTGAGCCACATTGATGTTTTGGGTCTCCCAGTATCAGTGTCAATTCAGAGCCAGTTATCCAGTAGTCCCCAAAAAGTCTGATTATTTTCTTTTCCCCAATGAACAGTCACTTTTGTAAAATGCCCAGATCCTTTTGGGGAAGGCTGGAAGGAAAGATCAACAGTATAAATTTTTGGCAATGTAGTGGGGTCCTTCATCAAGGAGACCTGGCCTCCCCTTTATTCAAGGGGTTGTGGGTCTTTAAACTAGCTCAAGTCTGGGAATTGATTGAAGGGCTATAACTCGGTATTCTGGTGATTCAATCTATACTGCCATTCATGTGACCTAGAATTCTTCTGTTTATACAGATCAAGTAAATTATTTAGTAGGTTTCCCATGTATGTCACTCCTAGGAACACCATGGCCAATTGTATAATTCCACAAGAGTCAGAGTATTCTTGTTACTGCTTTGACTCTGCTGTCTATATGGTAACCATGCACTTTCTCTTTGTCGATTAACTGCTGCCCCTTGTCCCCTACCACCACCTGGTCCAATCAGCCCCATTGTGATTAAATGTCTTAATTCAGTTAGGGCAATTTCTACTGTCAAATCCAGCTTACATAAAATAGCAATCACAGCAGTCTTCAAGGATGCTGGGGCTCCTTTCACATATTTGTTCCTCACCATAGTGGTAAAGGATGTGTCATTTGGGCTCTCCATTTCTGGGTCTATGGGTCTGATCTGATAAATCCATTCTAACATGTCAATGTCCTTAAGCCTTTGGATACCTTCTTCTTCATTATACCACGGCAGGTCTGGTGCTTCAGCTTGACTTAATAAGGCCACTGCATTATCCATGCTTCAGTAAGCCAACCAAAGAAACAATTAGATCCTTTCCTAACCACATGAGCTGAAACACTGAATGAAGGATCTGTGTTTAGTGGGCCTACATCAATAAACTCAGACCGACCCAATGTTACATTCCTTGCACCATTATTCCACACCCTTAATAGCCATTCCCACACATTCTCCAGGTTTATGTCTGTACATGTAAGCAAAATCAAGCAGGTCCTTTTGGGTCTATAGTACCACTTCCTTGGTCACACTTTGTACTTCTTCACCTTTTGGGGCTTGTTTAGACTTAAGTCTAGTTATAGGTCTAGATGCAGCAATGAGTGGTTGGGGCAGTTCCTCAGAACATTCAGCAAAGTTTTGCATTGCATCTGCCTCTGGCAATGACTCAGCAGGAACAGCTGGGTTAATGCCATCAAATGGAGGTGGAAGGGATAATGGTTTTATAGTAATCTTTTCAAAAGGGAGGGATGGTTTTGTTGGCAGGAGAGATTCAACAGAATTTAGGGGCTCCATGTCCCCATTTTCCTGACTGTCTACCCTATGTACCCATCTCAGGTTTCAGAATCCCATTTCTTCTTCCTAGTCAATGCCCTCACATAAGTTCAGATACCACTCTGGTTCAAATGGTGTTGTAATTCAGCCACTCTTTCACCCTCATATTTGATGGACAATTTGGCTGGATAGAGGATTCTTGGTTGGAAGTTCTTTTCCTTCAGTGTTTTATATATGCTGTCCCATTGCCTTTCTGCATGGTTTCAGTCTGCATGGTAATCAGAGCTCAGCCTAACTATTTGATTATTTTTATTTTATTTTATTTTGATTTGGGTGAATATTTACAGAGTAAATTCATTTTCCATACAGCAGTTCACATTACTTTGTCTCATGTCATTGACCACAGTTTACCACAATGCAACAGCTCCCCTCCCACTTCCTCCCCATAGTTACTCTTCCCAGTGTCCATCCCTCCATACTCTCC
>NW_006922004.1:2042781-2045830 GCF_000298275.1 Orycteropus afer afer | reverse complement strand
ACTGTTCATCACCATTTTCTTTTCTATTTTTCATTTCCTTTATTTCTCCCCCACCTTCCCTTACCCAACTAGTAGAAGTGAGGGTACAGCCATTGTGCATATTTCCTGATGTTGTTGTTGTTGTCAGGTCCCATTGAGTCAGCTCAGACTCATAGCAACCCTATGTACAACAGAATGAAACACTACTCAGTCCTGCACCAGCCTCCCAATCCTTGCTATACATGACCCCATTGTTGCAGCCATTGTGTCAATCTATCTCATTGAGGGCCTTCCCCTTTTTCACTGACCCTCCACTTTACCTCCATTTTATCCTTCTCCAGAGAATGGTCCCTTCTGACAACATGACCAAATTAGGTGAGAGAAAGTCTGGCCATTCTCACTTCCGAGGACCATTCAGCTGCACTTCTTTCGGGACAGCTTTTTTAGTTCTTCTGGCAGTCTATGGTACTTTGAGTATTTTTCATTAACACCACAAGTCAAAAGCATCAACTCTTCTTTAGTCTTCCTTATTCGTTGTCTAACTTTCACATGTATATGAAGAGACTGAAAACACCATGGCTTGGGTTAGGCTCACCTTAGTCTTCAAAGAGACATCTATGGTCTTCAGCATTCTAAAGAGGTCTTTTGCAGCAGATTACGCAGTACAATATTTCATCTGATTTCTTGACTGCTGTTTCCATTGGTATCGATTGTGGAAACAAGTAATATGAGATCTTTTGTAAGCTCAATTTTTTCTCCATTTATCATGACGCTGCTTTTTCGTTCAGGTATGAGGATTTTTATTTCCTTTATGTTGAGGTATAATTCATATTGCCGACTGTAGTCTTTAATCTTCATCAGTCACTGCTTCAAGTCATCTTTACTTTCCGCAAGTAAGGTTGTGTCACCTACATATCACAGGTTGTTAATGAGTCTTCCTTCAAACCTGATGCCAAGTTCTTCTTCATACAGTCCCACTTCTCAGATTATTTGCTCAGCATACAGATTTAATACATATAGTATAAAGGTACAACCCTGACACACCCCCTGATTTTAAACCAAGCAGTATCCCCTTGTTCTGTTCAAATAACAGCTTCCTGGTCTATGTACAGTTTCCTCATGAGCACAATTAAGTGTTCTGGAATTCCCATTCTTCTCAATGTTATCCATAATTTGTTATGATCCACACAGTCAAATGCTTTTGGATAGTCAATAAAATACAAGTAAACATCTTTCTGGTATTGTTTGTTTTCAGCCAAGATCCATCTGACAACAGCAATGATATCCTTTGTTCCACGTCCTCTTCTGCATCCAGCTTGTATTTCTGGAAGTTCCCTGTCAATATACTGCTGCAATCATTTTTAAACTATCTTCAGCAAGACATTACTTGTGTGTGATATTAATGATATTGTTTTGATAATTCTGTTGGATCATCTTTCTTTAGAATGGGTAAAAATATGGTTCTCTTCCAGTCAGCTGTCCAGGTAGCTGTTTTCCAAATTTCTTGGCATAGACCAGTAAGTGCCTCCAGCATAACATCCCTGTTTTGGAACATCTCAGTGGGTATTTCATCAATTTCTGGAGCCTTGTTTTTCACAAATTCCTTCAGTGTTGCTTCAACTTCTTCCTTCAATACCATTGGTTCTTGATTATATGCCACCTCCTGAGAAGGATGAACATTGATGAATTCTTTTTGGTACATAAATGTGTATTCTTTCCTTTTTTTATATTTCCTCCATCATCAATATTTTGTCCATAGATTCTTTCAATATTGCAACTCAAGGCCTAAATTTTTTCTTCAGTTCTTTCAGCTTGAGAAATGCCAAGGGTGTTCTTTCCTTTTGGTTTTCTAACTGCAGATCTTTGCACATTTCATTATAATAATTTACTGTTTTCTCAAGCTGCTCTTCAAAATCTTCTGTTCTGCTCTTTTGTCTTCTTATTTCTTCCATTTGCTTTAGCTACTCTCCATTCCAGGGCAAGTTTCAGAGTCTCTTCTGACATCCATTTTGGTCTTTTCTTCATTTCCTGTCCTTTGAATGACCTTTTGCTTTCTTTTTGGATGATGTTCTTGATGTCATTCCACAATCAGTCACTGGTTTTCAATGCATCAAATCTATTCTTCAGATGGTCTCTAAATTCAGGTGGGATATAATCAGGGTCATATTTTGGCTCTCATGGACTTGTTTTAATTTTCTTCAGCTTCAACTTGAACTTGCATATGAGCAGTTGGTGGTCTGTTCCATAGTGGGCTCCTGGCCTTGTTTTGACTGGTGATACTGAGTTTCTCCATCTCCTCTTTCCATAGATGTAGTCTATCTGATTCTTGTGTATTTCATTCTCAATAGCAACTGAGGAATCAGCTTGGATTACCAAGGCTGCATGAGCAAGGACTGCATTGGTGCCTGACGATCAGAAATATTCACAATCATTAGCCATTAGAGAGATATAAATCAAAACAAACATGAGATACCATCTCATCCCAGTATTAATAGCAGAGTTCAACAAGACAGAAAATAACAAATGCTGGTGAGGATATGCAGGGATTGGGACTCTCATATGCTCCTGGTGGGACTGTAAAATGATACAACCACTTCAGAAATAGGTATGACAATTCCTTAAAAATTTGGAAATAGAAATATCATTTGATCCAATAAACCCATTACTTGGTATATATCCTAAAGAAGTGAGAGTCAAGAAATGAACAGATATATGCACACTTATGTTCATCACAGCACTATTCCACTATTCACAATAACAAAGAGATGGAAATAACCAAAGTGCCCATCAGCCAAGGAATGGATAAACATCCTATGGTACATACACACAATGGAATACTATGCAAAACTACAGAATAATGTAGAATCTGCAAAACATTGCATAATGTGAATAAACTTGGAGGACATTAAGCTGAGTGAAATAAGTCAATTACAGAAGGACAATTATTTTATTAGGTCACTATTGTAAAAAGCCAAGGAGAGGTTTATACATAGAAGGAAACTTTCTTTGTGGGTTATGAGGGATGGGAGAGTAACAGAGGCTGAATTCCTAGTTAGGTTGAAAAAAAAAA
>NW_006922004.1:2035011-2041951 GCF_000298275.1 Orycteropus afer afer | reverse complement strand
TTTTTTTTTTTTTTTTGGTTTAGCACAAGAGGACATAATCATAATAAATATCAACACACCCAATAAAAAAGCCCCAAAATATATAAATCAAACATTAACATAATTGAAAAGAATACTATAATACATCACTTTTGATGAAGGACAGAACAATTACAAAGAAATTCAACAAAGATACATGTGGTAGTTAAGGTTGTGTGTCGCTTTGGCTGGGCTGTGATTTTGAGTGGCTTGGCAAGTGGATATAGTTATTCCCAATGATGAGATTGGATATGGTGTAATCACTTCCATGATAGAATCTTCTGTGAGCAGCTAATCAGTTGAGGGGAATTTGCCTTCTGGGTGTACCCTGCTTCCAGTATATGTGAGAGAGTTTTGTGAAACGTCTCTGGCTTTTTGACTCATTTTGGAACTTGCATTTGGCCTGTCATCATCTTCAGTTCCTGGGCTTGAGCCAGTGGACTGCTGTTTTGCCTGCTAATTTTGAGACTGTTGCTTGCACAGCAAACAATCTGCCATTAATATGCACATCAAGATTTAAAAAAAAACAATACATGGAAAGTGAATAAGACCCTGTTTAAAAACTATTGGGCAATAGAAGAAATGAAAAATAAATTTTAAAATTCCTTGAATCAAATGAGATTGAAAACACATTTTACCAAAATCTTGGACACAGTAAAAGCAGAGCTCAGAGGGAAATTTAGAGTAATAAATGCAAACATAAAAAAAGAAGAAAGAATCAAAATAAAGAACTTATACAACAATTAAAAAACAACAGCAAAAAAAAAAAAATGCTATAATCATCAGAAGAAATGATATTTAAGCAGAAATAAATGAAACTTAAAAAAAAGAGAAAAGAAAGAGAATGCATCAATAAGGCTAGAAATTGGCGTTATTTGAAAGGATTAATTGACAAAACATTGGCAAGTTTAACAAAAGGAAAGGAGAAAATGCAAATAAGATGAATAAGAAATTAAGTGGGCAATGTCACAAAAGAATGTACAAAAACACGAATAACAGAATATTATGAAGAACTGTACTCCACTAAATTTGAAAAGCTAGAAGAAATGGATAAATTTCTAGAAACACACTACCTACCCAAACTAATACAATCTGAGGTTGAAAATTTGTGTAGACCCATCACAAAAGAAGAAATTGAATAGATGATTAAAAAAAAAAAAAAAAAAAACTTCCAACAAAAAATGTCCTAGTCTAGACAGCTTCACTGGTGAATTCTACCAAAGATCCAAAGAACAGCTGACATCAATTTGACTGAAATTATTCCACAATAAACAAAAGGATGGAATAATCTCAAATTCATTCTATAAAATGAACATAATACTGATCTCCAAAACAGGAAAAGATATCATTAAAATAGAAAAAAAACCTACTGACCAATATCCTTCATGAACATTGATGCAAAAATTCTCAACAAATAACTAGCCAATAGAATCCAACACCATGTCAAAAGCATAATACATAAAAACCAAGTGGGATTCATACCAGTATGCAACAACAGTTCAAGATTAGGAAAACAATCAACATAATCCACCCCATAAATAAAATGAAGGAAAAAAAGGCACATGATCATATCAATCGATGCAGAAAAGTCATTTGACAAAATCTAACACCAATTCTTGATAAAACCACTCAGTAAAATAGAAATAGAAGGGAAATTCCTCAACATAATTAAGGGCATATACACAAAAGCAATTACGAACATTATTATCAATGGAGAGAGACTGAAAACATTCCCCTTTTGAACAGGAACCAGACAAGGATTCCCTTTGACACCACTCCTATTTAATATTGTGTTGGAAGTCCTAGCCAGAGCTAAAACACAAGAAAGGGAAATAAAAGGCATCCAAATTGCTGAAGAAGAAGTAAAACTATCTTTATTTGCAGATAATATGGTTCCCTATAGAGAAAATCATAGACGCAACAAAAAAACTACTGGAACTAACAGAATGATTCAGGAAATTGGCAGAGTAGAAGATCAACATACAAAAATCAGTTGGATTCTTCTATACTAACAAAGAGAACTCTGAAAAAGAAATCAGAAAAACAATACCATTTACAATAGCCACTCAAAATATGCGGTACTTAGAAAGAAATCTAACTAGAGACACAAAAGCCTAGGCAAACAGAACAATAAAACACTACTACAAGAAATATATGGAAGAATATATCATGCTCAATGATAGGAAAAGTTAACATTGTGAAAATGACAATATAACCCAAAGCAGTACAGACATAATGCAATCCAATCCAGGTTCCATCATCATTCTTTAAAAAGATAGAAACACTAAACACTAATTTTATAAGTGAAGGAAAGAGACACTGGATAAGAAAAGCCTTCCTAAAGAAGACAAACAAAGTAGGATGCATCACACACCCCAATCTCAAAACCTGCTATATAGCCACAGTAGTGAAAACATTCTAGAATTAGTACAATGAAAGACACATAGACTAATGGAATTAAACTGAGAACCCAGAAGTAAATGCATCTACCTATGGACAGCTGATTTTTAACAAAGGGCCTAAACCAATTAAATGGGGAAGATATAGTCTCTAACAAATGGTGCTGGCAAAACTGCATATCCATTTCCATAAAAATGAAACAGGATCCATATTTCTCCTGTTTATATATACAAAAACTAAATCCAGATGCATCAAAGGCCTAAAGGTAAAACCTAAACTATAAAGATCACCAAAGAAAAAATAAGGATAAATTTAATGGCCCTAATACATGGCATAAATACACCATCAAACATAACTAAAAATGCCAAAACAGAAGACAAACTGGATGACTACAAACTCCTGAAAATTAACAAATTTTTATGTATATCAAAAACTTCAGCAAAAGAATAAAAAGAGAACCTACAGATGGGGGAAAACAATATATAAGAAAACATTTTGGCAACAACATATAGGACAAGGGAATAATCTCTAAAATTTATAGAAAACTTCAACATCTCAACAACAAAAGATAAAAAATCCAATTTGAAAAATGGAGAAAGGACATGATCAGACACTTTAACAAAGAAGATATTCAAGTAGTTAATAGACACATGAAGAAATGCTCCTGATCATTAGCCATTATAGAGATGTAAATCAAAACATGAAATATTATCTCACCCAGCATTCATAGCAAAATTAAAACAAAAGAAAACAAATGTGTGGAGAGACTGCAACCCTCATATTCTGTTGGTGGGACTTTAAAATGGTACGATAACTGTGGAAAACAGTATAGCCCTTCCTCAAAAAATTGGAAATAGAAATATCATATGACCCCCCAATCCCACAACTAAGTATATTCTAGAGAAATAAGAGTCATGACATGGACAGACACATGCATGCCCATATTCATCTCAGCATTATTCACAATAGCAAAAAGATGGAAACAATCTAAGTGCCCATCAATGGATCAATGGATTAAAAAAAAAAAACAAAACACTATGGTATATACACACAATGGAATACTTTGCAATGTTAAAGAATAACAATGAATTTGCAAAACATTTCCTAACATGGTTGAACCTTGGAGGACATTATGCTGAGTGAAATTAGTCAATCACAAAAGGACAAATATTGAATGAGACCAGTACTGTAAGAAGTCTAGAAAAGGTTTACACACAGAAAGAATCATTCTTTGAAGACTATTATGTGTGGGAGAGGAAAGGAGGGTGAATCATTTAGACACATATTAACCTGGGTGAAGGGAAAGGCAATATACTTTAAGGAGGAGGTCAGCACAAAATGATCATTGCAGAGAAGACACTAGGAAGAGCACAAAAGTTAAAGGCAACAAAGATAAATACTATTACATACACAATCCTGCAATAACAATAATCTATGTGTAGATACATAGATATACACTCAAGCTGAACAGGGATGAGAAGGTGTATGGGACTACACCCACAAATATAGTTAGGTTTGATGAAGTATATTTCTATAAGTGCATTTATATGTACTGCAGATATATTCATCAATATATTGGAGCATACAGATGCAAAGTTATGAAAACTTCTTAACTGTAACCAGACACCTTGAAGGAATGAGCCACAGGATCTAGAGGCTCAGTACCATAGTCCCAGGGAACACTAAAGTCAATTGGCATAACAAATTCCACAAAGACAATGTTCTACATACTACTTTGTTGAGTCGTGACTGGGGTCTTAAAAGCTTGTGAGGGCCATCTAAGATGCAACTATTGGTCTCTTCCTGTACAGAGCAAACAAGAGTGAAGAAAACCAAAGATGTAAAGAAACAATTAGTCCAAAGGACTAATGGACCACGTAAAATCATCCTTCATGACCCTGAGACCAGAACTAGATGGTGCCTGGCTACCACTTGTGACTTCTCTGAAAGGGATCATAATAGAAAGTACTGAATAGAGTGAGGGAAAAATATGGAACAAGATTCAAAACCATAAAAAAAGCCAGGCTTACTGGTCTGATGGAGACTGGTGGAACACCTGACATTATGGCTCTAAGACACCCCTCAAGCCTGGAACTGAAATCACCCCCATGGCTCAACTTTCTACAAAATGATAGATAGACCTATAAGGTAAATAATAATAACAGGCAGGCACACACTTCTTAGAACAATCAACCATATGAAATCAAAAAGGCAACATTTGTCCATGGATAAAACACAGAAGGCAGGAGAGGATAGGAAAGAAGGATGAAGGGATATGGTAAACACGGGAATGAAGTGGGAAGAGTACTGTTACATTGTGGTGGTTGCAATCCATGTCACAAAACAAAATGTGTATGAACTATTGAATAGAAAACTAATTATCACTGTAAACCTTTACCCAAATCACAATGAAAAAAAGAAAGAAAGAAATCTGAAAGAATTCACAATAAAGTTACTAGAGTGAATAAACAAATTCTGCAAAGTTGCCAGGTACATAATCCACATACAAAATCAATTGTTTCTAAATGCTAGCAATGAATAATTTGAAAAGGAAATTAATAGAAGTCCCTTTACAATAGCATCTAAAAATACCAGAGTACCTTTAACCAAAGAGGTGAAAGATCTATACCCTGAAACTGTAACACATTGCTGAAAAATATTTTTTGAAAGACCTAAATAAATGGAAAAACATCTCATGTTCATGGATTGGAAGGGTTAATAGTATTAAGATGTCAGTAATACCCAAAGCAATTTACAGATTCAGTTCAATTCTTATAAAATTCTAACAATCTTTTTTCAGAAATAGAAAAGGCAATTATCAAGTTCATATGGATTGCAAGGAATCCAGAATAACCAAAAGTATCTTGTAAAAGAAGAACAAAATGAGAGGTTTAACAGTTCCCAAATTCACATTACTATAAAATCATCCACCACTTGTCTGTCACTTTGTCATACTGTTGTGGCTTGTGTGTTGCAGTGAGGCCAGAGGCTATGCCACTGGTATTTCAAATACCAGCTGGGTCACCCATGGTGGACAGGTTTTAGCAGAACTTCCAGACTAAGACAGACTGGGAAGGATAGGGACATCCATTTCTGAAAAAATTGGCCAATGAAAACCTTATGAATAGCAGGGAAATACCAACTGATATTTTACTGGAAAACTCTGAAAAACTGTGAAACATTATCTGTTATAATACCTGAAGATGGGTCCCTCAGGTTGGAAGGCACACAAAATATGCCAGGTGAAGAGCTGCCTCATCAAAATAAAGTTGCCCTTAAAGACGTGGATGGAATAAAGTTTTCGAGACCTTCATTGCTAATGGGGCACTACTCAAAATGGGGTGAAACAGCTTCAAACATCTATTAATAATTGGGACATGGAATGTTTGAAGTACGAATGTAGAAAAATTGGAAGTTGTCAAAAATGAAATGGAATGCCTAGAAATTGATACCATAGGCATTGTTGTTGTTGTTGTTGTTTTTAAGTGCCATAGAGTCGTTTCCGACTCATAGCAATGCCATGTATAGCAGAAGGAAACACTGCCTGATCCTGTGGCAGCCCCACAATCCCTGCTATACTTGAGCCCATCATCACAGCCACCATGTCAATCCATCTCGTTGAAGGTCTCCCCATCTTTCGTCAACCCTCCACCCTACCAAGCATTTCTTCTCTAGGGAATGGTCCCTTCTGACAACATGACCAAAATAGGTAAGACGAAGTCTGGCCATTCTCGCTTCCAAGGAGCATTTTGGGTGCACTTCCTCCAGGACAGATCTGTTAGTTCTTTTAGCAGTCCATGGTTCTTTCAGCATTCTTCACCAGCACTACAACTCAAAAGCATCAACTCTTTTTCAGTCTTCCTTATTCATTGTCCAGCTCTCACATGCATACTAGGCAATTGGAAATATCATGGCTTGTGTCAGGAGCACCTTAGTCCTCAAGGAGACATCCTTGCTGCTCAGCACTTGAAACAGTTCCTTGGCGGTTGACCTTCCCAATGCTACACGTCATCTAATGTCCGGATGGCTGCTTCCATTGGTATCGATTGTAGAACCAAGCTATGTGAATTCTTTGACATACTCAATCTTCTCTCCATTTATTGTGATGCTTCTCATTGGCCCAGTTGTGAGGATTTTTGTTTTCTTTATATTGAGACGTAATACATAATGCAGACTATATTCTTCAACCTTCATCAGTAAGTGCCTCAAGTCATCCTCACTTTCAGGAAGCAAAGTTGTATCGTTTGCATATCTCAGGTTGTTAATGATTCTTCCTCCAATCCTGATGCCACGTTTTTCTTCACATAGTCCAGCTTCTTGGATTATTTGCTCAGCATAGAGATTGAATAAGTGTGGGGAAAGGATACAACCCTGACACACTCCCTTCCTGATTTTAAACCATATAGTGTCCCCTTGTTCTGTTCGAATGACAGCCCCCTGGTCAAGGTACAGGTTTCTCATGAGTACAATCAAGTGTTCAGGAATTCCCATTCTTCTCAATGTTATCCATAACTTGTCATGA
>NW_006922004.1:2027509-2033586 GCF_000298275.1 Orycteropus afer afer | reverse complement strand
TATGGATATTATCCTATCACTGACAGCATTGTACTTCAGGACAGATCTTGAAACATCCTTTGTGATGATGAATGCCATGCCATTCCTCTTCAAACTGTCATTCACCATAGACCTTAGTGAGCTGAAATGGGCTGTTATTGGCCATTTTATTTCCAATAATCATATGGTCCACTATGCTGAAAATGACAAGTTGAAGGGGAATGAAGGAGAAAGCTGTCAGTGATTGGGTAATATCCATATGACTACAAGAAAGACCAGTTAATACTACTATTATTCAAATTTATGCACCAACCATTAAAGCCAAAGATGAAGAAATTGAAGATTTTTACCAATGTCTGCAGTCTGAAATTGACCAGATATTCAATCAAAATATATTGATTATTGCTGGTGACTGGAAAGTGAAAGTTGGAAACACAGAAGAATCATCAGTAGTTGTAAAATATGGCTTTTGCGATAGAAATTATGCGGTAGGTGGCATGGTAGATTTTTACGAAACCATTGTCTTATTCATTGCACATACCTTTCTTCAACAACATAAACGACGGTAATACACATGGACCTGGCTATATGGAATATACAAGAATCAGATCATTTACATCTGAAAAAAAAGCAATGGAGAAGCTCAATATTATCAGTCAAAACAAGGTCAGGAGCTGACTGTGGAACAGATCATCAATTGCTCATATACAAGTTCAAGCTGAAGTTGAAGAAAGCAGACAAAAGTCCAAGAAACCCAAAATACAACCTTGAATATATCTCACCTGAATTTCAAGATGATCCAAAGAACAGATTTGATGCACTGAACACCAATGACCAAAGACCAGATGAATTATGGGATGACATGAAGATCATAAATAAAGAAAGCAAAAAGACATTAAAAAGCTGGGAAAGGAAGAAAAGACAAAAATGGATATCAGAAGAAACTCTGAAACTTACTTTTGAATGGACAATAGCTAAAGTTAAAGGAAGAAATGATGAAATAAAAAAGCTGAACAGATGATGTTAAAGGGCTGTTTGAGAAGACAAAGTATTCTAATGAAATATACAATGACATGGAATTAGAAAACCAAAAGGGAAGAACACACTCAGCATTTCTCAAGCTGAAATAACCGAAGGAAAACTGCAAGCCTCGAGTTGAAATACTGAAGGATTCTCTGAGCAAAATATTGAATGATGCACGAAGCATCAAAAGAAGATAGGGGAAGACACAGAGGCACTATATGAAAAAGAACCGGTCAATGTTTTAACTATTTAAGGATGTAGCATATGATCAAGAACCAATGGTTGAAGGAAGAAGTCCAAGCTGCTCTGAAAGAACTGGTGAAAAACAAGGCTCCAGGAATTGATGAAATAGCCACTGAACTGTTTCAACAAACAGATGTAGCACTGGAGGCACTTACTCATTTATGCCAAGAAATTTAGAAGACAGATACCTAGCTAACTGACCAGAAGAGATCCATATTGAACAAGGGGATACTGCAATGTTTAAAGTTTGGAAGGTGCGTGTCAGGGTTGTATCTTTTTACCACATTTATTCAATTTGTATACTGAGAAAATAGTCCAAGAAGTTGGATTACATGAATAAAGCATCAGAACTGGAGGAAGACTCGTTGACAACCTGTGATATGTACACAACACAACCTTGCTTGGTGAAAGTGAAGGTGACTTGAAGCACTTACTGATGAAGATCAAAGACTTTAGTCTTCAGTATGGAGTATACCTTACCATAAAGAAAAAAAAAATCCTCACAACTGGACCAATAAGCAACATTATGATAAATG
The DNA here is from genome assembly GCF_000298275.1 of Orycteropus afer afer. Classification (NCBI taxonomy): domain Eukaryota; kingdom Metazoa; phylum Chordata; class Mammalia; order Tubulidentata; family Orycteropodidae; genus Orycteropus; species Orycteropus afer. Next base: position 2,031,805 of record NW_006922004.1, on the reverse strand, counting down.
ACATAAAGGTTGAAGTTGTTGGAGATTTCCTTTTACTTGGATCCACAACCAATACCCACAGAAACAGCATTCAAGAAATCAGACATCATATTGCACTGGGCAAAATGGCTGCAAAAGACCTCATTAAGGTTTTAAGAAGCAAAGATGTCATTTTGAAGACTAGGATGTGCCTACCCAAGCCATGGTATTTTCAATTTCCTCAAATGCATGAGAAAGCTGGAAATTGAAAGGTCAACCCAAGAAGAGTTGATGCCTTTTAATTATGGTGCTGGCAAACAATACTGAAAGTACTATGAATACTAGAAGAATGAACAAATCTGTCCCTGAAGAAGTACAGCTGGATTGCTCCTTGAAAATGAGACTTTATCTTACCTACTTTGGTCATGTTGTAAGAAGGGACTATTCCCTGGAGAAGGGTATCATGCTTGTTAAAGTTGAGGGTCAGTGAAAAAGGGGAAGACCCTCAACAAGGTAGATTGACAGAGTGGCTGCAATGATGGCCTCATTATAGTATAGCAAGGATTATGACAATGGCACAGAACTGGGCAGAGTTTTGTATTGTTGTACATAAGTTCACTATGATTTGGAGATGACTCTGTGGCAACTAACAACAGCATCATAAAGTCATTGTAATCAAAACAGAATTGTACTGGTAAATTAAAGAATTCAGGCACAAAAGGATATTTATTATATAACTCCACTTACATGAAATTTCTAAAATAGGCAAATGCACAAAGACAGAAAGTAGAACAGAAATTGCCATGGCCTGGGCTAGTTATTGCTTAATGGGTAGAGTTTCCATTTGAGGTGATGAAAAAGTTTTGGACATAAATAATGGTAATAATTCCACAGCGTTGTGAATATAATTAATGCCATAAATTATACACTTAGAAATGGTTAAATGGCCAATTTCATTATATATTTTGCCACAATAATATAAAAAAAAATTACCTCTGAGGGGGGGATTACCCTATTTATACATCACTTTCCCTCTGGTGGGAGCTCTGGTAGCATAGTGCCTAAAGCATCTGACTGCTAACCAGAAGGCTGGTGGTTCAAACCCACCAGCCACTCCTCAGAAGGAAAGTTGGGCAATCTACTTCCATAGTGATACCACCTCGGAAACCCAAGAAGGGGTCACTATGAGTCAGATCCGACTTGACGGCAGTGAGTTTGGTTTTTGGTTTTCCCTCTGGTAGTGGGGAGGCGTGGCAAAAGGGGAAGAAATTTCTTCCCATGTCAATAGAGGTATCTTCATTGCAATATGACCGAATATACCACAGTGTATGGTTAGCTTTAAAGAATGCAAATTTATTGAATTACAGTCCTGGAGGCTAAAAGTCCAAGTTAGTGGCCATGTAAATTTCTTCTGAGGGCAACTCTCCTAGTTTTGAATGCTTTTCTTTGCTTGTGAAATAGGTACATTTGGACCTACCTGACAGTTTTAGAAGATTGGAGGAGTAGTTGTAAAACATATAGTGCCTAGTAGAGGAAATTATCTTGATGGCGCAGTAAAAAAGTTTATAAACTATGGAAAAGAAAATACTAATAAAAAGTATCCTGGCTGGTGAAAACATTATGAACCACTGAATCAGATGTATGGTATCAAAGTGTACTCTGTGAAGTTGCAGGGTACATGGATTTGCTTCAGGAACATAACAAATTTCAAGTCTGAGAATATAGGCCACATATTCCAGTTCCAATTCAACTAGGAAAGTTCTGCCTGTACCTGATTTTGTATTTCATGCATTTGTTGTTGTTGTTATTGTTGTTAGGTGTTGTCAAGTCAGCTCTGACTGATAGTAACCCTGTATACAACAAAACAAAACACTGCCTTTTCCTATGCCAGCCTCACAATCCTTGATAAACCTGAGCCTATCACTGCAGCCACTGTGCCCATCCATCGCAGTGTATACGATTTCATTAAATATCAACAAAAAAAGGATTCCATTGCTATTTAAAAATAAATGTATGACCACTGAAAGAGGTTAAAATAAGTATTTGGTGTAATGTTTACTGAGTTTTTTCATCCCATGATGACACTTTGGCCTGCGATTCTTTCCTTTCTTAATCTTTAAGTAGAAATATTTGGAGATCATGGAACCTGGCATAAAAATGTCAAAAAAAATAATGTTTGTACCAACACAAAAACTCATTTTTGTTAATTCAGTGTCACATTTGCATTTCCTCAAAACTTTGTCACTATTAATTACTGAGCTTCCATCCTACCCCAAGAAGTTAATCAAATGGCAATTATGATTCCAAGAGAATCCTACCATGTTAATGGGAGAATGAGGAAAGCTTTGCACTGACTTTCCATGCTGTAACGATGTGTATGAGGAACTTGACTTGTTCTCAGAAAATCATGTTATACATCAATACTGAGATCTTAAACAGAAAACAAATTGTCATTGTTCACCCATCTAAACTATACAAGTCTTCACCAAAGGTGAGTCTATATTTAAGTATTTTCTCCACCCCCAAGGGGGTAGAGAATAGGTACACTCACTGACAGTGCCATCTAGGACTAGGGCTTTACCAAGAGGACATGCGTGAGACTGCACAGGAGAAGAATATCTCCTACTGGTGGCGTTTTTTGTTTTGTTTTGTTTTCTGATTCTGCTCATTTCTCTGGCTTGCATTGTACTAAGATGTTCTGGAATTCAATAATAGTTATAATAGCTAACACTTTTTTAGGTGACAAAAATTCAAACCCAAACAATTGGGCTTCAGAATCCACAATCCTAACCACTACTGCTTACTGTATCATGTTATTTTATAGGAAAAGGTAAACATACAGGACTCTTAATTATAAGCCACAGGCTTATAACTAACTTAAAAAGATACTGTCACATTATTCAGGTGACCCTAATGGAGTCCTATACAGTGACTTAAGGCCCCATCTCAATGCAAAACAAGTGCTTGTTTCCCAGGCAGTGTTCTCTGTGAACATATTTCATTCAGGAACCTCAAAGGAAGGGGTAGCTCACCTAAAACAGAAATATATCCCTTTCCTCATATTCAAATGCCATCTTCAACTTATCCCAATCATTCTCTAAAAAGATCCTGAAATGGAGGTAATTAAAGGTTATATGGAAGGATCAGTTCATCCCACTGCCTACCGCAGGAGAGGAGTAGCATCTGAAAACAAAGGCAGCATAGCAGAGGCAGAAACAGTTTAAAAATAATAAAACACTGAAGAATTGGACTCTTTTCTAAATTCTGAGAGGAAGATTCTTACTGTAGGAGGAGTTGCAAAAGACAGGACAGAATGTGCACAAGTCCAGTCACCAACATATTGAAATCCTGTCTTCAAAACTAACAGATGGCTACAGCCCAAAGTCCTTGAGGATGTGCCTGAAGTACACAGTGTGAGGAGCTCTGACAAATAAAACGTTTCCTGAGCACTGACAAGTTTATATGTGTCAACGTGTGTTTTCAAAGTCACTTGCTAAAAAGAAAGTAAGTTAACAAAAGTAGTGAAACATCCCAGGGTGGAAAGTGGAAGAAAATCAGAAAGGAACTCAATTAGGTAGATTAAATAAAGGCAGTGCTTGAGTTTTGGAAGGCGTTCTAGTGGTGCAGTGGTTAAAGTACATGGCTGCTAATTGAAAGGCTGGTGGTTTGAACCCACCAACCGCTCTGTGGAAGAAGATAAGGCAGCCTGCTTCTGTAAAGATTACAGCGTTGGAAACCCTATAGGGCTGTAGGATCCTATGAGTCAGACTTGACTTGCTGGCTTTGGGTTTGTTGTTTTTTGTTTTGTTTTGTTTTTTGGGGGTGGGTGGGGTGGGTTGAGTTTTGGAAAGCAGAGAATTGCAGGACAAGAAGAAACTCTTAAATCCCTAATTGTATTCTCTTCCTTTCAGGGAATACTTTTTTTTTTTTTTTAATTTATTTTTGGAATTTTCAAGAGATTCTCCAAGTTTCTTTGTAAATGTGTTATAGCTCTTCCCAATCTCTATTAGTCACTTCATGGCTCAGAGCTTGTATCATCAGTGTATATCTGGTTGCATACAATTCTACATTAAGGAAAATTTTTCTTTTTGCCTAAAATATAAGCTCAGTTATTGAAGTGTGCTCTGGAGACCATTGTGAATGCAAATCAGGATTGCTGATGATATAAAAACAATACATGACTTAAACAAACAAACAAACAAAAAAACCCTTAATTGATTGAAAATAGCACATATTTTATATAAACCTCTTCATCACAACCGAAACACAGAATGCCATTGCTCTACAGATATGGAAAGGCATTAATACAAAATATTCAGTAACTTCAGTAAATTTATG
>NW_006922004.1:2022055-2026722 GCF_000298275.1 Orycteropus afer afer | reverse complement strand
ATTTGTATTTCCAACTTTTGAAGGAATCGCCATACTGCTTTCCACAATGGTTGTACCATTTTACAGTCCCACCAGCAGTGTATGAGAGTCCCAATTTTAAAAATAATTGGTTTGATCACTTCATCTCTCAAGACATTGCATGCAGGATCATATTCTCAAAATCACTCCTGTTCTTTCACTGAAGTTTCTATCTAACTTGAGACTCACGTGTGTCTGTTGTCTTATTCCTGTGCAAACTTCTAAGGAAGAGCCCCTTTTCTTTCATTTCTTCACTTGTTTTAGGGATGGAGTAGAGTTTGCTGAAGGTAGGAAGGCAAAAAAAAAAAAAAAAAGGGGGTTTACAGAGTGTGATGCAATAAACATACAATTAGAAATAAAACATTTAAAATCCCTGTTCCTGGGATTATTCATTGGTTACCTTCTCCATGGGTTCCAGGCTCCAACCATGCTGGCTAGCTTCCTATCCCTACTTCACCTCTTCCAACCCCACACTTCTCTCCTTTTTACCTTTCTCCATCCTTGTACTCCCTAAATTTTGAACTATCTGATCCTTTAACATGGAAATTCATACTTAAGCCATACCTCACCCACTACTCTCTTGGACTACTTTTGCATGTCTAAAATTTGTTAATATTTATGCTTAAACTTGAATCTCCCCTTATGCCAATATAGAGGAGTTGATCAAGGCTTTGACATTTTAATCTTTTATTTCTACCTCTTTTTTCCATCTTGACAAAAGGTAAAGAACAGTAGAGTAACACATTTCCCCACTTATATGAATTATTCCTCTTCATACGTATCTCCAAAGGAGACATGACAAGAGTCAATATAGGTTTAAAATAATGTTTTTTCCTCATTGCATCAAAACTACCACCATTCATATGTCAGTTTTTCATACTCTGGTGACTTGTGTGTTGTTGTGCAGCTGAAGGTTATGCCATCAGGATTTCAAATAGCAGCAGGGTCACCCATGGTGGACAGATTTCAGTGGAGCTTCTAGACTAGGACAGACAGGGGAAAAAGGATGGGGCCATCTACTTCTGAAAAAATTCACCACTGAAAACCTTCTGAGTAGCAGTGAGACACTGTCTGATGTATTACTTGAAAACTTTATGAATATCCCTGAAACATTGCCTGATATAGTGCCAGAAGATAAGTACCTCATGTTGGAAGAAACTCAAAATTTTACTGGGAAAGAGCTGCCTCCTCAAAGTAGACTCGACCTTCATGACGTAGATGGAATAAAGAGTTTGGAACCTTCATTTGCTGTTGAGGCACAAGTCAAAATGGGAAAAAACAGCTTTAAACATTCATTAATAATTGGAATGTGGAATGGACTAAGTATGCTGGAGGAGCTTACTTGTTTATGCCAAGAAATTTGGAAGGCAGCTACTGGGCCAACCAACTGGATGAGAACCATATTTGTGCCTGCTCCAAAGAAAGATGATCCAACAGAGTTTAGATATTATCAAATAGCATCATTAATATCACACACAAGTAAAATTTTGCTGAAGATAATTCCAAAATGGTTGCAGAAGTATATTGACAGGGAACTGGTAGAACTGCAACCTGGATTCAGAAGAGGACATGGAATAGGGGATATCATTGCTGATGTCAGATGGATGTTGGTTCAAAGCAAAGAATACCAGAAAGATGTTTACCTGTGTTTTAGACTGCAAAGGCATTCAGCTATGTGGATCATAACAAATTATAGATATCATTGCAAAGAATGAGTCCAGAACACATAATTGTGCTCCTGAGGAACCTATATGTGCCAAGAGGCAGTCATTCAAACAGAACAAGGGGATACGGCATGGTTTAAAATCAGGAAGGGCATATGTCAAGTTTGTATCCTTTCAACATACTTATTCATTCTATATGGTGAACAAATAATCTAAGAAGTTTGACTACATGAAGAAGACTATGGAATCAGGATTGGGAAAAGGTTCATTAACAACTTGCAATATGCAGGTGACACAACCTTGCTTGCTGAAAGTGAAGATGACTGGAAACACTTACTGACGAGGATCAAAGACTACAGTCTTTAGTGTGGATTACACCACAACATAAAGAGAACAGAAATCCTCACAACTGAACCAATAAGCAACATTCCAATAAATGGAGAAAGGATTGAAGTTGTCAAAGATTTCATTTTACTTGGATACACAATCAATACTCATGGAAACAACAGTCAAGAAATCAGATGTCATATTGCACTGGGCAAATCTTCTGCAAGGGACCTATTAAAGTGTCAAAAAGCGAAGGTATCACTTGGAAGACTAAAGTGCACCTAACTCAAACCATAGTACTTTCAGTCACTTCTTATGCATGTGAAAACTGAACAATGGATAAAGAAAACCAAAGAAGAATTGATGCCTTTGAATTGAGGTGTTGGCAAAGCATATTGAAAATACCATGGGCTGCCAGAAGAATGAACAAATCTGTCTTGGAAGAAGTGCAGCCAGAATGTTCCTTAGATGCAAGAATGGCTAAAATTCGTCTCTCCTACTTTGGTCATGTTGTCGGAAGGGACCAATCCCTGAAGCAGGATATCATGCCTGGTAAAGTGTAGGGTCAGTGAAAAAGAGAAAGATCCTCAACTGGCTGGATTGACTCAGTGGCAGCAGTGATGGGTTCAAGTATAGCAAGTAGTGTGAGGATGGCACAGGCCAGGCAGTGCTTTGTTCTGTTGTACATAGGTTTGCTATGAGTCAGAATTGACTTGACAGCACCTATCACCACTAACAACAACAAAAAAACACAGCACATTAAAACTAAAACAAAAAAGCAAAAGAAAAGAAAAGCAGAATGACTCCAGGTAAACTTACTCAGTTTAGATCACTTGATACTATATTTCATATGGTTGTTTATCAATTCATTTTCCTAAAGATTATGAGGGCTATTATGTTCAGTCTTATAGCTACTAGCCACATGTGTCTATTTATATTTAAAATTTAATTTATTAAAATTAAATAAAATTTAGTCATATTTCAAGTGCTCAAAACCCACATGCAACTAACCTCTACTCTACTGGACAGCACAGAATTTTAGAACATTTCTAGCAATGCTGAAATTTCTGTGGGACAGAGTTGCTTGTTCTAGGTATAGAAAACTGTGTTTTATTCCCCTTTGGTAATCTGTTCTATGGATTTTCAATGACACAAATCTAATTTACTTTAATCTGATGCCAAAGATATTGAGTAAAACCACAACCTAGGAAACTTAGGTTTTAAACCTTGAGGATAAAATTGTCTTTCAGATATATAGGAAACAGGTTTTGTTTGGTTTGGTTTCATTTTGGAATGTTCACTAGCAGAATTTTATTTCTTTATGGCTTCTGGACCTTTCAAAGAAATATGCACTGATGATTTTGTTAGCCAACATAAACATGTTTATTAAATATGAGGGAGGTATATATTGAATCTGCATCATAGTGATTAAGAGCATTTATAATGAGAAGGATCAGGCACTAACTCTCTTTTAATAATCCCCCTCTTCGTTTGAGCCCAAATAAAATAAAGCAATCTAACTCAAACCTTACTTTAGTTGGTGTGTAGTTTACGAAGTGTCATCTCAGTGCAGATTTTCATCCTTCAATCAAGTAACTCTAATGAGTTGTTATGGATTAAACCTTAACCTTTATACTTTTGGTTGTAATCCTATTTGCAAAGAGGGCATCTTTGCTATGTTAATTAGGGCATATTAGTGTGGGATGTGTCCTAAACCTAATTGTTTCTGATTTATAAAAAAGCAGATTAAACACAGATGCATGGGCAAATTGGAGAAGACAGATGCTATGTGAGAATCTCCAAGGAAGGAATTCCAAGAGCTACCAACAAGGAAAAAATCAACACAGCCAACCTTGATTTGAACCTTTAGTCTCTTGAACTGTGAGAAAATAAATTTCTATTCTTTACCGCCTCTCCCTTGTGGTATTTGCATTGCAGCAGCACTAGATAATCAAGATATGAGTTAATGAAGAGACGATGTTGAAGGATCTCCACAGAAATCTTAGGCGAATTCTGTCCTTTGTTCATGGATTTTAATGTAGGAATCTTCCCACCTATGAAAAGTGTTACAGATTAAAGGAAAAAATGTAATTAATTAAAATATATTTATGATAATGCCTACTCCCTATGTACATATGCAGCATACTTTACATACCTTAGATCATTTAAATTCTCAACTGTCTCCTGAAGTAGGTATTATTAATCCCATTTTACATAGGAAGAAATGAGCAATGGAGAGATTAGACAATTTGCAAACGTCACATAACTAGTAAGTTTAGAACCATGTTCCCCAAACTTTCTTTTTTAAACTCCACTATGCTGTTTTCTATACAATTTAAGTCAATCAGGCATTCAGGAAACACAGGGAAGGTCAACCCTTTATTAGCCATTGGTATAAGGGAATTTAAAATTGAGGTACTTGATAAAACCTGAAATGGCTGACTTGAGGTTTGGGTGAGACTCCCCTTTCTTAATTCCATTTCTACCTAGGAACTGCCATCTTCTGTGCAGACCTAATCATGAAACTAAGGGAACATTTTCCTGCTGGGACAAAGGTAAGGGTGTAGAAACAATGTCTGTGAGAGAATACCTTCATGACAAATAGTGTCTTGTTGTTGTTAAGTGCCGTCGAGTCGTTTCCGACTCATAGCGACCCCA
>NW_006922004.1:1990388-2017806 GCF_000298275.1 Orycteropus afer afer | reverse complement strand
ACCTTGCTCCCGAAGACCTGGTCCCTCTCGGTAGGGTAACAAGGGAACGTGTTCAGTGCAGATCAGTGAGTAAGCACAAGCCCGCCTTGTTTCAGTACCTATGCTTAAACTGCCCCCTGGCTGATTTAGATGAAGTGTCTAGCTTCATCTAAATCTCTTATTCAAATGCCTAGCCAATAGGTTCTGCCTGAGTAGTCTATTTCTAAGAAATTATGGTAATATCACATAACTGCCCTGTGACTTTCAATATCTGGTAATTATGACATAATTACCCTGCAACTATCTCTTTTCATATACTTTTGAGATTATCACACTATAGCACAGGAAGTTCTGCGTTGGAAGTTCCCACTCCAGGAAGTCCCACCTTGTGAGTCCCTGCCATAGGAAGCCTGGCCTTACATTGATGTAACTTTGTAACCAGCAATCAAGAAACGTCGTGCTATAATCTACCAAATAATATTTTGTAATGATTTAAGTTTGTAACTACTAATCAAGTGGTGTACTTCTAGCTTTTTACCTCTTATAAAATGTCCCTGTAACCTGGCTTGAGCTGTTTCTCTATTTCTAATAAATCTCTTGATTTTATTTTAATCAAAGTACTAGTTGTTACCCTATGACATTCTTTTGGCGTAGTCAGCAGGATCTGAAGGAAATTTTTATTTTACATATCCAAGAAATCATGGACCTGGCTGCCCTGGTACCAGCAAGGGCCCCTAGTGCCCAAAACCATCTCTTCAAACTCTTGGGGCTAGGTAAGCCTCTCAGATTGAAGCCCCAGTTTATTGCATGCAAAGATATCTATTTGAAAAATTTGTTGTCTATATTTTGACTATATTTTTATTTTCTGCTCATTTCCCCTGACTATCTTGCTGGGTTCATTGCCAAATTAAGCTTCATGGAACTGCTATCAAGTGGCAAGTTCATCTTATTGAACTCCCTCTTCTTTCTGGTTTGGGTGTGAATTTAGGTCTTTAATACTTGAAAATTTCTCAGTAAGATAGGGAATACCCTGTCCAAGACTGAAGCAGGACCCCTAATGGTACTCCTGTACCTTTTATCAGTAAGCATTATGGCCTCAATTCAGTTTTGCATTTAGGCCACTGGCATACACTTACTAAGGAGAATTTAAAAGACCACCAGCCATTATATGGGTCATTTAATTTAACTAAATTAACCTTTCTGTGCAGTAAATTAGAAGCTAAAGGATTTCGTATCAAACAAAAACAACAGGAGACATTTTTTAATTGGTACTGAGAAGCTTCCAAAAGAAATCAAAATGATAAATTCCCTTCCTTGCAGGAGATCAGTTCAAAACAAGCTAAGCAAATTAAAGAAATGCAATATCAGAACTCTGTAACCTTTTAAACTACCCATCCAGTAACAGCCCCCATATCCTCCCTGTGGATTCAGGGAGGGTCCCTGGCATCTGTAGTCAACCCCCAACCTCCACTGCCTAGCTTCCTTCCCCTCCTACTTCCTCTCAAGTAGTTATTCTCCTGTAGACCTCTTAGCCTACCTACTCAGCTGAGAACACTCTCACTGAATGTCACACCTATCCCAAGGAACCTCTTGAAGAGGGAAAAGCTATTTATGAAATGCCTTTTAAAGTTAGATATCCAGAAGAGGCTGAGAAACTTCCTCTTGTTACATTTATATGTAACATGGTCTAAAGTGGAATTTTGTGCCATTGTAAAAGAGTTTCCCAACTATGCAAAGATCCTCACAAGTTTATCCAGGAATTTGGAATTTTAATTGAAACTTATGAACCTGGTCTGGCAGATTTATACATTTGATAAACATGTAAATTAGATCAGGTGGTGCCCAGAGGTGGATGGAAAAGGCTAAATGGAGAAATACAGAAATCTTTACCTATCAGAGCTAATATTCCCGGTACCTTACTACTGGACCAAAACAAAACAATTATTACCAATATTATTATTATTGTAGTGATCCCTAAAGTGTTTCCCTGCAGCATAGTTTGGGCTAAAGTTCATGTTGTTGTTGCTGCTGTTGTTATGTGCCATCAAGTCAGATCTGACTCATAGTGACCGGTCCTTGGGTTTCTAAAGTGGCATCACTACAGAAGTAGATCACCCAACCTTTCTTCTGAGGGGTGGCTGTTGGGTTTGCACCACCAACCTTCTGGTTAGCAGTCAAGTGCCTTAAGCACTATGCTACCAGAGCTCCCAAAGTTCATGTGGCAAACAAAATGAAGACAAAAATGTTTACGATTATAGAGACCATTTAACCAAAGTTTTTCAGGAGGTCTCAGGTCTGAGACTTAAGCTTGGAGCCCACATTGCTTTTAATTCTTTTTTTATTAATGGGCTCCTCATGAGCTTGCTAATTTGGTTAAACATCACAGGTTAGATTGGAGAAATGTTACCCATCCTGAATAAACTACCTTACCCTACAGATTGGCTCAAAATCTATAATGAAAAGCTAAGAGACTGAACAAAAGACTAAAGCTACACTAAATAAACTTACGAGTCTGCAACTGCAAACTCAGTCAAGGGAAAAGTTCCCTTATGAGTAAAACCACAAAACCAAATCCGCTGCCACCGAGTTGATTCCTATTCATAGTGACCCTTATGAGCAAAGGGCCCTTAAAAACAAGAATGAGATTAGGACTGTTTTCTTTTACCTCCAAAAGCCGGATCATTTTTTAAAAGATTGGATCAAATTAAAGAACAGATTCAATAACCTGCCAACTAACAAAGAGTCCCCGATTTACCATGAACAGGCTTTTGCGAACTTACAGGGGCTTTTTCTATAGTAGTACTAAATTCACAAAGAGAAACTATTGCTCAAATAAATAGGGAAACATGCAAATTTTTGATTGACATAGGTGCCACCTTATCTACTTTGAACCTCACAAATTTACCAAAGGCTTGCCAGAGAGTAATAAAACTTCAAAAGTCATGAGGGCCATCAATAAAGAAAAATTTACACATTCTCAACCTATTTTTGTTTCTTTATGTCTATAGAAGATATGCACCCATTTTTACTCGGTTTAGATGCCCCGGTAAATTTACTAGTCAGAGATCTGTTCCCAAAATGGAATTGTCAAATTAAATTATTAGAAACAGGAGAAATGCTATTAGATCTCTCCCTTAGAGAATACTATAAATGAAGAAACCAATTGTTGTTTGTAGGCACTTAGTTTGCCATCAGAAGAAAATCATTCCCCTACTTTATCCAAGTATGATATCCTTCTCCAGGGAATGGTTCCCCCTGATTACATGATCAACAAGGGTGAGACAAACTCTGGCCATTGTCAGTTCCAAGAGCTATTCTGGCTTCACTTCTTCCAGGAGAGAGCTGTTAGTCCTTTCAGCTGTCCATGGTATTCTTAGCATTCTCCAACACCACAACTCAAAAGCATCAACTATTCTTCAGTCTTCCTTATTCATTGTCCAGCTCTCACATGCATAAAAGGTGATAGAAAATACCATGGCTTGGGTTAAGGTGGCATAGTGCCTAAGGCATTTGACTGCTAACCAGAAGGCTTGTGGTTCAACCCACCAACCACTCCTCATAAAGAAGACTGAGCAATATACTTCCATAGAGATACCACCTTGGAAACCCAATGAGGGGTCACAATGAGTCAGAACTGACTCAATGGCAGTGAATTTGGTTTGATTTTGGAGTCTTCGAGGAGGCGTCTTTGCTCTTCAGCACTTGAAAGAACTCTTTTGCAGCAGATTTGCCTAATGCAATACATTGTCTGATGTCTTGACTGTTGCTTTCATTGGTGTTGATTGTAGAACCAAGTAATCTGAAGTCCTTGACAACTTCAATCTTTTCTCTATCTATCGTGAAGCTGTTTATTGCACCACCTGGAGAAGGATATCATGCTTGGTGAAGTGGAGGATCAGTGAAGAAGGGGAAGGCCCTCAATGAGATGGATAGACTCAGTGGCTGCAGTGGGCTCAGATAAAACAAGGGTCATGAGGCTGGCACAGGAGCAGGCAGTGTTTTGTTCTGCTGTGCATAGGGTCACTATGAGTTGGAGATAACTTGATGACACCTAACAAAAACAACAACAACTCTATCCAAATCTATGGAATGCCATTCTTCTACACCTAAAAATTTATGGGCTACCATGTCTACTGAAGAAGAATCACCAGTAGTTGGAAAATTTGGTCTTGGTGACAGAAATAATACTGGAGATTGCATGATAGAATTTTGCAAGACCAATGATTTATTCATTGCGAATACCTTTTCTCAACAACACAAATGGTGACTATACACTTGGATTTCACCAGATGGAGTACACAGGAATCAGATTGACTATATCTGTGGAAAGAGGCAATGGAAAGGCTTGATATCTTCAGCCAAAACCAGTCCAGGAGCTGATTGTGGAATGTATACAAATTCAACTTGAAGTTGAAGGCAATTAAATCAAGTCCACAAGAGCCAAAATATGACCTTGAATATATCTCTCCTGAATTTAGAGACCATCTAAAGAATAGATTTGATGCACTGAACACCAATTACCAAAAACCAGAAGAACTGTGGAATGACATCAAGAATATCATCCATGAAGAAAGCAAGAGGTCATTAAAAAGACAAGAAAAAAAAAGACCAAAATGGTTGACAGAAGAGACTCTGAAGCTTGCCCATGAGCAGATAGTAGCCAAAGCAAATAGAAGAAATGACAAGATAAAAGTGATGAACGGAAGATTTCAAAGAGCAGCTAGAGCAGACAAAGTCAATTACTATAATGAAATGTGCAAAGCCCTTGAGTTAGGAAACCAAAAGGGAAGAACACACTCAGTATTTCTCAAGCTGAAAGAACTGAAGAAAAAATTTAAGCCTCGAGTTGCAATATTGAAAGATTCTATGGGCAAAATATTGAATGGTGCAGGAAGCATCAAAAGAAGATGGAAGTAATACACAGAGTCATTGTACCAAAAAGAACTGGTAGATCTGCATCCATTTCAGGAGGTGGCATATGATCAAGAACCAATGGTATTAAAAGAAGAAGTCAAAGCTGCACTGAAGGAATTGGTGAAGAACAAAGCTCCAGGAATTAACAGAATACCCACTGAGATGTTTCAACAAACGGATGTCCAACTGGCGGCACTCATTCGGTCATGCCAAGAGATTTGGAAGACAGCTACCTGGCCAACTGACTGGAAGAGATTCATGTTTGTGCCCATTCCAAAGAGAGGTGATCCCACAGAATGTGGAAATTATGGAACAATATCATTAATATCACGCAAATAAAATTTTACTGAAGATAATTCAAACACAGCTGCAGCAGTATATTGACAAAGAACTTCCAGAGGTGCAGGCTGGATTCAGAAGAGGATGTGGAACAAGGGATATCATTGCTGATGTCAGATGGATCTTGGCTCAAAGCTAAGAATTCCAGAAAGCTGTTTACTTATGTTTTATTGACATTTGATTACACAAATTTGATCATACCTAATTGTGGATAACAATGAGAAGAATGAGAATTCCAGAACACTTAATTGTACTCATGAGGAACCTGGAGGAACCAGGAGGCTGTCATTCGGACAGAACAAGGGGACACTACATGGTTTAAAATCAAGAAGGGAGTACATCAGGATTGTATCCTCTCACCATACTTATTCAATCCATATGCTGAGCAAATAATCCAAGAAGCTGGACTATATAAAGCATAATGTGGTATAAGGGTTGGAGGAACACTCATTAAGAACCTGTGATACACTGATGACACAACTTGCTTGCTGAAATTGAGGATGACTTTAAGCTTACTGATGAAGATTGAAGACTACAGTCTGCAGTAGGGATTACATCTCAATATAAGAAAACAAAAATTCTCACAATTGGACCTGTAAGCAGCATCACAATGAATGGAGAAAAGACTGAAGTTTTCAAAGACCTCACATGGCTTGGTTCTACAGTTGAGAACCAATGTCAATGGAAGCAGCAGTCAGGACATCAGACAATGCATAGCACTGGGCATCTCAGCTACAAAGGACCTCTTTCAAGTGCTGAAGAGCAAAAATGTCTCCTTGAGGACTAAGGTATGCCTGACACAAGCCATGATATTTTCAATCGCCTCATATGCATGGGAGAGCTGGACAACGAATAAAGAAGACCAAAGAAAAATTGATGCTTTTGAATTGTGGTGCTGGCAAAGAATGCTGAAAGTACCATGGACTGCTAAATGAACTAACAAATCTGTCCTGGAGGAAGTACAGCCAGAATGCTCCTTGGAGGCAAGAATGACCAGACTTCATCTCACCTACTTTGGTCATGCTGTCAGAAGGTACCGTTCCTTGGAGAAGGATGTCATGCTTGGTAAAGTGGAGGACTGATGAAGGAGGGGAAGGCCCTCAACTAGATGGATTGACACAGTGGCTGCCGCAATGGGCTCAAGTATAGCAGAGATCATGGAGCTGACATGGGACTGGGAGGTATTTCCTTCTGTGCACAGGTTCACTATGAGGAGATGACTCCATGGCACTTAACAACAACAACAACTACAACATGTGTACTGACATTGGTCAGAGACTATCAGCTGTATTCAAATAGATACTTCTAAACCTTTACCGAAAACTTTACAATATCCTTTAAAATGAAAAGGGAAAGACAATTAGTACTTGTTTCCTTTCACTTGGTGGGGAGTGGGGGTGGGCAGCAATGTGTCTGGACTACCATGCTGCAAGGTTTTACCAAGTCCCTACTACTTTTTTTCAAATTTTACATGCTGATTTTTAGTATCTTTAGTTCACTTAGGGGTCTACAGTACTACAATATGTGGACTATTTATTGACTTGTTCTAACTCTCTCTTGTCCTAGTAATATCTTGTTGTTACAACATTTAGACAGAGGGGTTTGGAAAACCTCTAGAGAAAAATTACAGTGAGCCCAACCTTCTGTCAAATATTTAGACATATAAGAAAAGATCAGTACAGACCCCCAAAAAAAGAGATTATCTTAGTTTATCCTGTCCCTACTACAAAGAAACAATTAAGAAGATTTTTAGGATTCTGTGGTTACTCTAGAAACTGGATACTGACTATTTCTTTACTGGCTCAAATTCTTTACCATTATCTAAAGAATTCAAAGCCTGACCCCTTTCAACTACCCAAGGATGGCCAAAAGGCCATCACTCAAGTAAAATAAAAGCATTAATTAACACCCCTACTTTAGGATTTCCTAATTATAACTTAGATTTTTGACTTTTTATCAGCAAAAATGCTGGGAATGCCCTAGGAGTTCCCACTCAAAAACCCAGAGGACAAGTCAAAGAGAGCCAAAGCATGACACTGAGTATTTCCCACCTGAATTGGGAGACTTTCTCAAAAATAGATTTGATGCATTGAACATTAATGATTCAAGACTAAACAAGTGGTTGATTATAAAAATTATAAATAACATTGTGAAGAATGAAAAAATAACATAATATTTAATGGTGCTCACAAGGAACCTATACATAGACCAAGAGGCAGTCATTTGAATAGAACAAGAGGATACTGCATGGTTTAAAATCAAGAAAGGTGTGTGTAAGTGTTGTATCCTTTCAATATAACTTATTTAATCTGTATGCTAAGCAAATAGATGCTAGGCTATATGAAGAAGAACACAGCATCAAGATTGGAGGAAGACTCATTAACAATCTGTGATATGCAGATGATATCACTTTGCTTGCTGGAAGCAAAGAGGACTTGAAGCACTTACTGATGAAGACCAAAACTACAGCCTTCATTATGAATATGCCTCAACAAAAGAAAACAAACTCACTATTGGATCAATATGCAACATCATTATAAATAGAGAAAAGATTGAAGTTTTCAGGATTTAATTTTACTTGGATTCATAATTAACATCCATGAAAGTAGCAGTTAATAACTAAATGACACATTGCATTGGGAAAATCTGCTGCAAGAGACTTTTTGAAACTGTTAAAAAAGCAAAGGTGTCACTTTGAGGACTAAGGCAACCTGACCAAATATCCTGACCAAAACTCCAGGTACTTCCAATCTCCTGATAGGCATGCAAAAGCTGGACAATGAATAAGGAAGACTGAAGAATTGACACTTTTAAATTATGATGTTGTCAAAAATATTGAATATCTCATGGAGTGCCAGAAGAACAAACAAACTTGTCTTGAAAGAAGTATAGCCAGAATGTTCCTTAAAGCAAGGATGGCAAAACTTCATCTCACATACTTTCGATATGTTATTAGGAGGGATCAGTCCTCTGAGAAGGACATCATGCTTGGTAAAGTAGAGGGCTAAGAACAAGAGGAAGACCCTCAATGGGATAGATTAACATGGTGGCTGCAAAAATGGGCTCAAATACAGCAATGATTGTTAGGATAGAGCATGACCAGGCAGTGATTTTTCCTACTGTACATAAAGTAGTTACAAGTTGGAACCTACTTAGTTGGCACTTAACAACAACAACAACAATATTCAGTTACTTATTGTAATCTCTCTGATTCCAGCCACATTATTGCCTCTATGTAAGGATGATGACCACCCACACCATGATTGCTTGAATTTTATGGAACTGCTTTTGTCTGCTACACAAGATTTACAAAAAAACCCAATTATTAAATCCTGATTTAGTTCTATTTGTTACTGGGCTGCATTTAAAGCCTTAGCCTAATAGCTCTTATTACCAGGGAGGATATGTCATGACCACATCCAGTGAGGTCCTCAAAAATGGTGTTCTTTGATCAAAATTTGAGATCCTGGATAGAGTGGGAGAAAAATGAGGACCAAAACTCAAAATAAAAAAGATCAGGCTTCATCTCTCCTCATCCAGAGCAAAGAAGAATGAAGAAAACCAAAGATTCATGGAAACAATTAGTCCAAGGGACTAGTAGACCATGTGATCCTCAGCCTATATGACCATGAGACCAGAAGAACTAGACAGTGCCCAGCTAGCATGGTCAACCATTTCGAAAGGGATCAGTGCAGGAGAACCTGGACATAGTATAAGAACAATGGAACAAAATTCAAAATCATAAAAAAAAAAAAAAAAGACCAGGTTTACTGGTCAGATAGACCCTGGTGAGACCCCTGAGACCCTAGTTAATCTTCAGGTTTGGAACTGAACTCACTCACTCCTGTGGCTTCCAATAGACAGGCATATGGGGTGAACATTTACATTGAGTGGATACATTCCTTAGAGCAATCAATCATGGGAGAACAGAAGTTCAGTGTTTGCACAGGGAGATAGCTCAGGGGACAGGAATGCATAGGAAAGAAGGACAGAGAAAATTTAACCACAGGGAAGAAATAGGAAGAGAGCTGTTACAATGTGGAGATTGAAATCAATGTCAAAACAAAATGTGTACGAGCTATTGAATAGAAAATGAATTTGCTTTGTAAACTTTCACTGAAATTATAATTTTTTAAAAAGAAAACCTTATGGGTCACAAACACACACAAAAAAAACTGTTCTCCCTATTCTGATAAAATTCTATTAGATTTTTATCTAGATTTATGTTAGATTCCTTGAGTCAGTTTTCTACTCACTGTAATCCCATGTGGCAGAATGGAACTGCACCATAGGGCTCTCTTGGCTATAATATTTATATGAGCAGATCACCATATATGGAGCCCCTGGGTGTGTCTGAACCACCAAACTTTCAGTTAGCAGCTGAGTAGTTAACCATTGTGCCACCAGCCTTCGTTTGCTGAAATTCTACTTACTCCTTTATAAAGCTTGGCTTAAAAATCCTTTTTCCATGATCAGTACCATAGTCTCAAGGAACACTAAGGTCATTTGCATAGCATAGTACATAAAAAGGATGTTCTATATCCTACTTGGGTGAGTCACAACCAGGGTTTTAAAAGTTTGTGAGTGACTATCTAAGGTGAAAATATTGGTCTCTCCCTGTCCAGAGCTAAGAAGAGTGAAGGAAATCAAAGACACAAGAAACAATTAGTCCAAAGGAGTAATGGAGCACATGAACCCCAGCCTCCACAAACTTTGAAATCAAAAGAACTACATGGTGCCCAGTTACCACTGCTGACTGCTCTGAAAGAGATCATAATAAGAGGTCCTGGACAAAGTGGGGGGAAATGTAGAACAAAACTCAAAATTATTAAAAAAAAAAAAAAAAAAGGCCAGGATTTCTGGTCTAATAAAGACTGGTGGCAGTGAAGGCAAACATTGATATATAGGAGGACAGATTGGTGATAAGTGGACAGACTGAATGATTAGGTATGTCTATGCAGGGGGGAGTGTGCCCATCACCATGTATAGAGTTGGCATACAATGTTTCTACAAGTGTATTTGTATGTTCTGTAAGAATCTCTAGGTATATAGTAGAGCTGACAAGGGACAAGGTTGTAGTCACTTCTTGGCCACAGCCAGCTACCGAGAGGGAGCATGTAGTTGGACCTGTAGGCTCAGCACCATAGTCACAGGGAACAATAAGCTCAATTGGCATAACATACTACACAAAACATTGTTCCACCTCCTACTTTGGCGAGTAGCAACTGGGATCTTAAAATCTTACAAGTGGCCATCTAGGTACAATGATGGGCCTCTCCTCGTCCAGAGCAAAGAATGAAGAAAACCAAAGACGTATGGAAACAATTAGTCCAAGCAACTGATACAGCATGCAATCCTCAGCCTCTGACTGTGAGACCAGACAACTAGATGGTGCCCAGCTACCACTGTCAACCACTTGGAGGGGGATCTATGTAGGAGATTCTGGACAGAAAGGGTGAACAATGTGGAACAAAACTCAAAATCATTTAAAAAAAGAAGAAAAAAAGACCAGGTTTGCTGATCTGATAGAGCCTGATGGAACCATTAAGACTATGGCCCCTAGCTGCCTTCAGGTCTGGAATTGAACCCACTCCCATGGCTTCCAGCCAAAAGACAGGTATATGAACTGAACATTTACATTAGGTAGATACACTCCTTGGAGAGATCAATCTTGGGAGAATAGAAGGGCTGTGTATGCACAGGGAGACAGCTCAGGTGTCAGGAGTGCATGAGAGGGAAAGACACAGGGAAGAGGTAACTATGGGGAGGAAGTAGGAGGAGAGCTGTTGCATTGTGGGAAATTGTAGTCAATGTCATGAGACGTGTATGTGAACTGCTGTGTGGAAAGTGAATTTGCTTTGTAAACTTTCACCCAAATCACAATAAAATTTTTTTAAAAAAAGACTAGTGGAACTCCCCCCCCACACACACACACACACAAGACTGTGGCCCTTAACATCTTTCAAGGTAGGAACTGAACTTTTAACCCCCATGATTCAACTGGAAGCCAAATGCTACAGAAGTCTATAAGGTGAATAGTAATATCGTTATTCATTAGAACAATCAAGCATATGTGATCAGGAGGACAGCATTTGCCCAGGGACAGACCTAGGAAGACAAGTGGAGAAGGGAAGGAAAGACAAAGGGAGGAGGTGGGCGCAAGTAGAATGTGGGAAGAATGCTGTTACCATGTGGAGATTTAAAAAAGCAGTACATGTCACAAAACAGAACGTGTATGGATTTTTGTATGGAAAACCAATTTGCTCTGTGAACTTTCAGCCAAATCACAATTTTAAAAATTATGAAAAAAAAAAAAAAATGGTATCCTTCTGGAAGTAACTGTAGCTCAACAAGCTGAACTATATTCACAAAGGCGAGTGAACTGGCTTCTGGAGTGTCAGTAAAAGTTTTTGAAGACTTGAGGTATAGAAGTGGAGTAGTTTATGATTTTTAGTGTATTATGGAAACCAAGGGGGTTCTTAACTTCTTCCAGAATTCAAATAATAATAATAATAAAAGGTCCCTTAATAGTAGGCCTCTTAGAAGCCTTTTTGCTCCCTTCTGAGATCACTATAATTAAAATTCAGGGCCATCAACTTAAATGGGTTACACACATGAGGAAATTGAAGGAAATGACCTAGCTTATAAACCAGAAGGAGCTCTAGTAGCGTAGTGCCTAAGGCACTTGACTGGTAACTAGAAGGTTGGCAGTTCAAACCACTAGCCACTCCTCAGAAGGAAGGTTGGGCAATCTATTTCCATAGTGATACCACCTCATAAACCCAAGGAGGGGTCGCTATGAGTCGGGTCCAACTCAACAGCATGTAACAACAACAACAACAACATAAACAAAACTGAAAACCAAACTCACTGCCATCAAGCAGATTCTGACTCACAGCAACATAGACAACTCACATAGTGTAATTTTGATCTCAAAAATACGAGATGTCAGGCCTGGATTATAAGTTCTTAGAGGAGACATTTTTTTTCCTCCCAGGCACTACACTGAGACAAGTAAGTATCCCTAGCATCTTTGTTCTAAAGTGGAGTGTATCTCTTTTCTCAATTTCCACACTTACTGAGTCTATGGGCCTTCAAAAGTCTAAAACATAATTGGTTCTATTTCCAGACCTCCAACTAAATCTGGCCTTACGCCTTGTTTCACGGTCATTAAAACTCAAGCCTCTGGCAAAGTCAACCACATACATTTGTGCAGGTTATGTGGAGTATAATGCTAGTGGTATATTAGGCAAATTCCCTGAGAGTGCATGTAAACTCAGGGCCATTCACTGATCTTAAATTCAGTCCTCTCTTCACTTCTGAATTCTGAGGTGGTTTCTAGTGGTGTTTGTATAGGCATGTGTGTGTGTATGAGAAAGAAAGTGCTCAACTACACAGCATATAAGAGTAAGTCTTATACCAACTTTCATGCAGTTTTGCACTGGAGATTTTTCAGAAAACCTAGGCTTACTTTCATAAACAGAAATATTGAAAAGTTTTAAAGCACTTAATAAGATCATTTAACAGGTTGAAAAAATCCAAAATGTTTTCAACCAAACTGACATTGAAAATCAAACAGAAATGCCTTCGTTTAAAAATGCTTAACATTTTTTTTTCTAGGTCTGCACTGCCTAATACAGTATCCACTAGTCACATGAAGTTTCCAAGGCTGTAAATCTTTACAGAAGTAGATTGCCTCATCTATCACCAGTTGAGTGGCTGGTGAGTTTAGACCTTTAAGCTATCATACAGTTGAATACCTTTGCATAATCAATAAAACACAGGTAAACATTTTTCTGGTATTCTTTCCTTTCACCCAAGATCCATCTCACATCAGCAATAATATGCCTCATTCCATGTCCTCTTCTGAATCCAGTTTAAATTTCTGGAAATTCTTTGTCAATATACTGTCATGACCATGTTTTAATTATTTTCAAAAAGATTTTATTTGCATGTGATATTAATGATATTTTTGATAATTTTCACATTCTGTTGGATCATTTTTCTTTGCAATGGGCACAAATATGGATCTCTTTTAGTCAGTTGGCCAGGTAGCTGTCTTCTGAATTACTTGGCATAAATGAGTAAGCTCCTCCAGAAATGTATCAATTTATTGAAACAGCTCAATGAATATTCCATCAATTCCTGGAGCTTTGTTTTTCAACAATTTTTTCAGTGCAGCTTGGACTTCCTCCTTCAATATCATTGGTTTGGTATCATATGCTATCTCCTGAAATGGCTGAACATTGACCAATTCCTTTTGATACAGTGACTGTGTATTCCTTCGATCTTCTTTTAATGTGTTATTCAATATTTTGTTTATACAAAACCAAACCAAAGCTACTGCCATAGAGACGAATCTGACTTACAGCAAACCCCCACCCTACTGAGTTTCCAAGGCTGTAAATCTTTACAGAAGTAGATTGCCTCATCTTCCTTCTGCAGAACAGCTGATAGGTTTGAACGCTGACCTTGTGATTAGCATCCAAATGCCTTACCAACTATGGCACCAGTTCACTATTGCCAATTGAGCCTTGAATTTTTTCTTCAGTTTTTTCAGCCTGAGAAATGTCAAGAGTGATCTTCCCTTTTGGTTTTCAAACTCCAGGTCTTTGCACATTTCATTGCAAACTTTACTTTGTCTTCTCAAGCCTCCCTTTGAAATCTTCTTTTCAGCTCTTTATTTCATCATTTCTTCCATTTGCTTTAGCTACTATTCTGTGTTCAAGGGCAAGTTGCACAGTCTCTTCTGACATCCTTTTTGGTCTTCTTTTCGATTCCTGATTTCTCAATGACCTTTTGCTTTCTTCATATATGATATTCTTAATGTCATCCCACAACTCATATGGTCTTCAGTCACTGGTGTTCCATGCAACCAATCTATTCTTCAGATAGTCTCTAAATTCAGGTGGATATAGTCAAGGTTGTATTTTGGCTCTCATGGACTTGTTTTGATTTTCTTCGGCTTCAACCTGAATTTGCATATGAGCAATTGATGGTCTATTCCACAGTAAGCTCCTGGCTTTGTTTTGACCAATGATATTGAACTTTTCTATCATCTCTTTCCACAGATACAGTCAACTTGATTCCCCTGTGTACCATCTAGCAAGCTCCATGTGTATAGTCACCATTCATACTATCACTTGCAATGAATAAGTCGTTGGTCTTGCAAAATTCTATCATGCGATCTCCAGCATCATTTCTAGAAACCACCAAGACCATACCTTCCAACTACCAATGCAACTTCTTTGTTTCCAACTTTCACATTCCAAACACCAGTAATAATCAATACATCTTGATTCCATGTTTGGTCAATTTCAGACTGCAGAAGTTGATAAAAATCTTCAATTTCTTCATCTTTGGTTTTAGTGGTTGGTGTGTAAATGTGAATAATAGTAGTATTAACTGGTCTTCTTTGTAGCATATAGATATTATCCTATCACTGACAGCATTGTACTTGAGGACAGATATTCAAATGCTTTAATATGACACCATTCCTTTTCAATTTGTCATTCCTGTATAGTAGATCCTATGATTGTCCCATTCAAAATGGCCAATACCAGTCCATTTCAGCTCATTAATGCCTAGGATATTGATCTTTATGTATTCCATTTCAATTTTGACAACTTCCAACTTTCCTGGATTCATGCTTATTACATTTCACATTTTGATTATTAAAGAATTTTTGCAGATGTTTCTTCCCATTTTGAGTCATACGCCCATTAGCACATGAATGTGGCAAAAGCTTTACACCATCCATGTCCTTAAGGTTGCCTGTCCTTTGAGGAGACAGCTCTTTCCCAGTCATATTTTGAGTTTTATTATTTCTTAATTTATAATGCATCAGTGTAAAAATCTATCTGCAAAGCATTTCAAAAATTTAATTACAATTAAGCATTAAATTCATATTTATATGACCAATATTCATTTATTTTTCTTTCATTTTTTTCTTATATTTGTTGCTATTTACATAGCATTTGGATGCCCACATGTTTGATGGATATTGATTTGATGCTAAATCCAGGATATAAGGTTTAATTAATTGTTTATATTCAACATTGTACAAAGGAAAATGTTCCACAGAGAGAACTTATTTTAGAAAGACATCAAATTTTATATTTTTGATGAAATATTATGACTTTTAAAAAAATTAGGTTAATTTGGTGAATGCAAAATTGTTTAGTGTATATATATATAAAATAAAAAAACCTCACTGCCGTTAAGGCAATTAGACTCATAACGACCCCTCCTAGGGTTTCTGAGGCAGCATCTCTATGGATATATATAATTTACATATAAAATTGTTGTTGTTGTTATGTGCCGTTGAAACGGACCCGACTCATAGTGACCCCTCCTTAGGTTTTCGAGGCTGTGTCACTAAGGAAGTAGATTGCCTAACCTTCCTTCCAAGGAGTGGCTGGTGGGTTTGAACCACCAGCCTCCTGGTTAGCAGTCAAGTGCCTTAGGCACTATGCTGCCAGAACTCCTTATATAAAATTTTATATATACATATAAAATTATAATAGAATATATTCTATACTAAATTAGATTCAAATTATCTGTCATTCAAAGTGACCCCATGTGACAGAGTAGACTGTTATCTGTATGGAAGCAAATTGCCAGGTCATTCTTCTGTGGAGCCACTGGGTTTGAACTGCCAATGTTTTGGTTAGCAGCCTAACTCATAACTATTGTCCCACCAGGGCTGCTTCAAATGACCTTAGTCAGATTTTTATCAACCCATTTCACAATACTTTCTGTCTCTAACATGCCAGTTAGGGATGATAATTACCATTTACAAAGAGCTTTACTCAGTTTGTCTCCCTTAACCTATTAAAAAAAGGGGGAAAAAGTATGAAGAAATTATAATCATTACCATTCAGATAATAAAGTTGACACATACAAGGTTTTAAACTACTTACCTATTGAAATGTAGATAAAAATCCCAAACCAAACCCACCGCCATTGAGTCAATTCTGACTCATAGCAACCCTCATTGGGTTTCCAAGGTGGTAAATCTTACAGAAGTAAGTAGATTGCCCCATCTTCTTTCTGCAGAGCAGCTGGTGTGTTTGAACAGCCAACCTCTGGTTAACAATCATATGCTTTAGGCACTACACCACCAGAGCTCCTTGAAATGTAGATAGAGAGTGGCAATGTCAGGATTTGATACTCTAACTTGTATTATTGTGACCTTGTACTTTAAATTCCAGTTGACCCAGCCAAATACCATGGAGCCTACATCCTTCTTAACAACATATTTTTCTATCAAAGAAGTAATTAATTATGAGATTAGGAACTCTAAAGTGCTGAGCCTAGTATTTGGACAACTTTTTCTCTAGAGGTATGTCATAATTCTGGAGCTGTGAATGAGAAGCTTCAAAATTAGCAGAGCTCTCAACAGCCTTACAAAGTCAAAAGAATAAAATATAATGATCAGAGTCCACCAAGAAGGATGAGCTTTAGTAAACTACAGGGTTTAGGTTAGAATTTTGAATGGCTATATCCTAACAGTAAAAATGAATCATAAATATATCAAACCTAACAGGAACTGAACCCTAGCTTCAATTATCGTAGTCTAAAGTTAAATAAAGATGATTTGGGGATGCTAGAATCCCTTTGGCAGAGCATAAAGTTTTCAAGTATCATAATTATCTCTAAAATTATCAAAATTATTATTTGGCACACAGTCAAAAATAACAAAGCTGTTGAGAGGAGAAAATATGACTGAGAAATGAAAGAAATGATAAATGCGTTGCAGTGAATTATTAAATATGGCTCTCCTAGCCATGGTCTTGAGGAGCTCTGCTGGCACAGTGGTTAGAGCATTTGGCTAATGACCAAAAGATTGGCAGTGCAAACCCACCAGCCACTCCATGGGAGAAAGACAAAGTAATTTGCTTCCATACAGATTTACAGCATTGTGAACCCTATAGGGCAGTTCTTCTCTGTCCTATAGGGTCATTATGAGTTGGAATCAACTCAGTGACAGTGGGTTAGGTTTGGTTTGGTACTATAGTCTTTGCAAAGCCCACCAAATGACTGGGTAGAACTATGCAAGTACAAGGTACTCATGACCCACCAAGAGGACTGGATATATTCTTTTTTCAGATTAGTGTTGGTTGTTACTGAAAATGCAGCATTGAGTATGCAATAATATTTGTCATTATTGTCTGTACCTGTTGTACACCTCTCCTTGTCTTCTTTTTCCTTAGTGATATTATTCTAGTCACATGCTTTTGTAGTATTGTTTTTCTCTTCACCCATATCAAACCTATCTCTTAATAATCCATCTACTTTCCCTCCTTCCTCTCCTCTCCCATCCCTGGTAACCAACAAAGAAAAAGAAAAAGGATTGTATATCTTGCTAATGATATAAATAAGGTGTATGGTACACTTGTGGGGGTAAGACCACACAAATAAGACATATGAAACTCTAACGGGAGGATTGTTCGGTTTTACCATCCCTCTAGGCTAAAAAAATAAGCCATCTCAAAAGCAGAAAGGGGGATCTACCACCACCAAGAAAGAATAGCCAGTTATGGAGCACATCCTTTGGATCCAGAATCCCTGCACTGACAACTTCCTAGATTCAGGAGACAGAGAGGAGGAGAGAGTTGTAACACTACAAATGAGTGATGGTGAGTAGCAGTAGCAGAGAAATAATGGCAGCAAACAAAGAAACTAGCAGGAGATCAGCGAAGATCCAAGAAAGATGTTGAGCTTCAAAGGAAAGGATAAAGAAATAGATTAAATACCAATTAGATCCAAAGTAACATAGCCTATAAGATTGAAAATAAGGAACCAGTGATAAGTTTGTAAACAAAGACAACTACAAAGCAAAAAGAAGGAATAAGTGGCATAATTATGGAACTTCCAAATGAAGAAGAAGTCAAGACAATATCAGGAGAGAACAGACTGTTTTAAACTTGAGAAGAAAATAGTAAATTATAGGGTAATCTTAAAGAAAATTAATAAACCTTTCCATCAAAATGAAACAGAATAAAATCATAAAGACTCAAGAAACACTAAGACAACAGCAATGAAAGGAATGATAAGAAAATCAATAAACAAAATAAACTCAGCACAGAAAAATATGTGGAACAAAGAAATCATCAGCACAACACACACACACACACACACACACACATACAAAGACTACAAAATGACAGCAATAAATTCATATCTACCAGTAATTACACTGAATGTAAATGAATTCAATGCACCAGTCAAGAGACCGAGAGGAGCAGAATGGAGAAGAAAACATGACCCATTGACACATTGTCAACAAGAGATATGCCTTAGACACAAAGACAAAAATAAGCTAAAAATAAAAGGATGGAAAAATATATATCAAGCAAATGCTAACTAAAAAAAAAAAAAAAAAAAACAGCAGGAGGGGTAATATTAATTTCTGATAAAACTCAAAAACTCACTGCCGTTGAGTCAGATCTGACTCATAGTGACCCCTCCTTGGGTTTCTGAGGTGATATCACTATGGAAGTAGATTGCCAAACCTTCCTTCCAAGGAGTTGCTGGTGAGTTTGAACCACCAGCCTTCTGGTTAGCAGTCAAATGCCTTAGGTACTACACCACCAGAGCTCCTAATTTCTGATGAAATAGACTTTAAAGCAAAAACCAGCAAAAGAGACAAGGAAGGACATTATAAAAGGTTAAAGGGTCAGTCCAGCAAGAGGACATAACCATAATAAATATCTACACACCCAATTAAAAAGTCCCAAAATACACGAATCAAACCTTAATATAATTGAAAAGAGAAATGGATAGCTCCACAGTAACAGCAGACTTTAATAACCCACTCTTGATGAATGACAGAACAATTGGCAAGAAACTCAACAAAGATAAAGAAGATCTAAACAACACAGTAAAAAATTTTGACATTATATACATATACAGAACACTCCACTCAACAATAGCACAATATATATCCTTTTCCAGCACACATGGAACATTCTCCAGAATAGACAATATATCAATCCACAGAGCCAGCCTCAACAAATTAAAAAACAGCTAAATACTACAAAGTGTCTTCTCAGATCACAATCCTAAAAAATTAGAACTAAACAATAGGAAGAGGAAGGCAAAAAAATGAAATACATGGAAACTGAATAAAATCCTTCTTAAAAACTACAGGGTGATAGAAGAGATAAAAAACGAAATTGCAAAACAAAAGAAAAGAAAAGAAAAGAAAGAGAAAATCCTTGAATCAAACAAGAATGAAAACACACCACACCAAAATCTTTGGAACACAGCAAAAGTAGTGTCCAGAGTACAATACGTAACAATAAATGCACATATCAAAAAAGAAGAAAAAATCAAACTCAAAACCTTAACCCAGTGTCTACCACAATTAGAAAAAGAAAAGCAAAAAAGCCTATAATCACCAGAATAAAGGAAATAATAAAGATTAGAGCAGAAACCAATGGCTAACATTAGTTTCAATGAAGAGAGACTGAAAGCATTCCCCTTGTGAATAGGAACCAGAAAAGGATGCCCTTTATCATCACTCCTGTTTAATATTGTATTGGTAGTTCTAGCCAGAGTTACAAGGCACAAAAGAGAAATAAAAGGCATCAAATCACCAAAGAAGAAATAAAATTATCTCTTTTTCCAGATAATATGACCCTATACATAGAAAATCTCAGAGTCTCAACAAGAACTAATAAAAGGATTCAGGAAAGTGGCAGGGCACAGATCAACATACAATATTGGTCTGCTTTCTTTACACTAACCAACAGAACTCTGAAAAGGAAATCAAGAATACAACACCATTTATAGTAGCCATGTAAAAAGTGAAGTGGAACAAATCTAACCAGAGACACAAAAGACCTATACAAAGAAAACTACAAAACATTACTATAGGAAACCAAAAGAGACCTACATAAATGGTAGAATATACCATGCTCGTGAATAGGAAGACTTACCATCATGAAAATGTCAATAATGCCAAAGTGATGTGCAGATACAATGCAATCCTAATCCAGATGGCACCACCATTCTTTGGAGATAAAGAAAAACTTAGTATCAACTTTATATGGAAAAGAAAGAGACTTGGATAAACAAAGCACTATTAAAGAAGAACAAAATAGGCCTCACATTTATCATTCTCAATATATACAACACAGCAACAGCTGTCAAAAAGCCTGGTACTGGTACAATATATCATATATCAATGGAACAGAATTGAGAACCCAGATATAAATCTAGCCACCTATGGACAGTGATCTTTGACAAAGGGCTGAAACCCAATAAATGGTAAAGAAATAGTCTCTTAACAAATAGAGCTGACAAAACTGAATATTTATTTACAGAAAAATGAAAGAGGATCCATACTTCTCACCATATACAAAAGCTAAATCAAATGGATCAAAGACTTAAATGTAAAACTTAAAATCATAAAAATCATCAAAGAAAAAATAGGGTCAAATTTATTTCACCAAAAGAGTAAAAAGAGAACCTACAAATTGGGGCAGGAGTGGGGGGAATTGACAAGAAATTGATATCTAAAATGTATAGAAAACTTCAACATCTCAACAACAAAAAGACAAACAATCCAATTAAAAATGGACAGAGGACATTAACAGACACTTCACCAAAGGAGACACTCAGCTAGCAAAAAAATACCCATGAAGAAATGATGGCTATCATTACCCACTAGAGAGATACAAATCAAAAAAACAATGAGATATCATCTCTCCCCAGCATTAATAGCAATGTTCAAAAAAGCAACAAATCCTGGCAATGGTGTGGAGAAATTGGAACTTTCATATACTGTAGGTACTTCCTTAAAAAAGTTAGAAATAGAATTACCATATGATTCAGCAATGTCATTACTAGGTATATATCCTAGAGAAATAAGAGCCATGACATGAATAAATATATGCACACCCCCATGTTCATGATAGCACTATTCACAATAGCAAAATGATGGAAACAAATTAAGTGCTTATCAATGGATGAATGGATAAACAAACTATGTTGCCAGACACTCACAATGGAACCCTATGCAACATTAAAGAATAAAGATGAATCTTTGAAAAACTTCATAACATGAATAAACCTGGAGAACACTATGATGAGTGACATTAGTCAATCACAAAAGGACAGATATTATATGAACACTCTATTACACAAAGTCAAGAAAAAGTTTCATATAGAAAGAAATATCCTTTGGTGATTACCAGGGGTGAGAGGGGAAGGAAGGGTAAACCACTAACCAGATGGTAGACACATATTAACTTGGATGGAGGGGAAGGAAATATACAATAAAGGGAAGGTCAGTACAAAATGATCAAGGCAAAGGAAGACACTGGGATGGGCACTAGAGATAAAGGCAACAGACATAAATACTATGAAATTTACAATCCTGTAGTAACAATAGTAATAATAATCTACAAATGGATACACAGATACACAGCTGAAGATGTGTGGGAAGGGAAATGGGACTACACCTATGAACACCTGTGAACATATATAAGTTTGACAGAGGTATTGTACATAAGTATTTCTATGTGCTGCAAATATATCTATGAATACATATATCTATGAATGCATAAAAAGTACAAAGTTATGAGAACTTCTTATCCATAACCAAATACCTCGAGTGAACCAGTCAGTCATTGGGCCTGGGGGCTCAGAACCATAGTCTCAGAGGACATCAAGGTCAATTATCAATACATAGTCCACAAAGACAATTTTCTACATCCTATTTTGGTGAGTAGTAACTAGGATCTTAAAAGCTTGTGAGTAGCCATCTAAAGTGCAATGATTGGTGTCAACCCACTCAGACTAAAGAAGAGTGAAGAAAATCAAAGATGCAAGAAAACACAGTCCAAAGTACTAATGGACCTCACAAACGTCAGACTCCACAATCCTGAGACCAGAAGTAGACAGTGCCTGGCTATCATTATTTACTGCCCTGAAAGGGTTCACAATAGAAGGTCCTAGACAGAATGAGAGAAAAAATGTGGAACAAAACTCAAAATCATAAAAAAGACCAGGCTCAGTGGTCAGATAGATACTGGTGAAATCCCAGAGACTATGACCCTTAATCACCCTTCAAGCCTGAAACTTAAATTTACCCCCATGCCTCAACCTTAACCCAAATAACAGACTGGACTATTAGGTAAACAATAACATCATGGAGATATGCACTTCTTAGAACAATTAAACATATATGATTGAAAAAAAGAGGGGGGGACAGCAATTGTGGGACTTCCAGCAAGATGGCAGAATAAGCAGACAACTTACACAGACCCTCTGCAACAAAGAAATGAGAAACCAATTGAAACAGATACAGAAGATAATCCTGGAACCCTGAGCATTGTAGGGAAGGATAAGGAAGTGGATTAAATATCAACTAGTAGAATAACATGAATGAAAACAATGAATTAGGAGACAAACAAAGGTGTGGACTGTTGGCTGTCCTGATAGCATGGCCAATTTGAATATTTACAAGTGGTGTTCCAATCCAGGCAGCAGCCTAAGAATTAGCTCTGCTTGCCAAGGACTGCATGTGCAACCACACTGGTGACTGACAACTAGAAAGGAAAACAGAAAAAAGGAGACAAACAGCTGTGGAATGTCAGCTGTCCTGATGGCATGGCCATTTTGAATATCTGCAGGCAGCATTCTGATCTAGACAACAACCTAAAAATAGGCTTTGCTTGCCAAGGACAGCACAGGCAATTGCACTGAAATCTAATGGCTAGAAAGGTGTGATATTCACTTTGTATCCCATATCTTCTTGGTGAACAGAGGTGTGGCCATCCCCTACCTCCACCAACCTTCTGGACTGGCAGGAATTCCATCCTGATCTGGGCGCCCATCAACCAGCTGTCTTTTGGACAGGAAGGAACTGGTACCAGTACTAGGTGCCTTGTTCCCAGCCACTTTTGGGGCCATTAGGAACTTTTTCTGAGACCAGATACTCTATATCCAGTAGGCTGCTGGGATGACAGAAACTTTTTTTCTCGAATGGAACCCTGCTGCCAGACAGCAGGAATTTTGTCTGGGTCTACAAGCCCTGCCTACAGTTACTTTTTGAATTGGCTGTAACTCCCTCTGGAACCAGGTGCTTGCTCCCAATCATCTTTGGGGACAGCAGAAACTTTTTCTGGGTGCAGGAGTCTGGCCGGTAGACATTGTCTAGATGAGCAGGAACTAGTCTGAAATCAAGTGCCTTGGCCCCCGTTTGCTCCTTGGTAGACAGGAACTAGCTCTGAGATCAGCTGCCCTACTCCCAGCAGCAATTTGGGCCGGCAAAAGTTTGCTGGGGCCATTTGCCATCCACTAAGCCCCCCTTTGAGGATGTCAAGAACTTTTCTGGGAGTAGAGGCTATGAGCCCAGCTGCCTTTTGGGACAGCAGGAACTTTTTCTGAGACCAGACACCCTATCGTCAGCCATATTTCGACTAAGCAGGAATTCCTTCTGAAACCTTCCTACCACCACTATTTGGATTGGCAGGAACTTTTTCCAGGTCCACACACCTTGCAGTCAGACATCTTCTGGGTCAATAAGCACTCCAATGGAGATCAGGCGGCCTGTCCCAGCTCCCTTCTGGGCAGGCAGGAACTGGAAGCTGGTGCCCAGTTCTCAATGACTGTTTGGGCAGCAGAAACAGATCCCAGGTACTCTGCCCCTGCTTCAGTTTTCTTTATGATTGTTTGTTTTCAAATTAGTCTTTTTCATCCTGTCTTTTATTTTTTTCTCTTTCCTCTTCCCGATTCTTATCCTCCACCCTTTTCTTGGTTCCCTTCTTTTTTCTGTTTTTTTCTTCTTTTTCTCTTTTGGATCTTCTCATCCCTTGTTTTTCTTTTTCCATTTTTCTCATTTTTAAAAAAATTATTCTTCTTTTTCTCTTGTTCTCTTCTCTTATTCTACTCCCCCCAGATATTATGGGATTTTTTTCTCTCTTTTTGTCTTTGTTCTTCTTTTGTTCTTTTTTTTTTTCACTTTACTTTTCACATATTGCCTTTTCTTTTGTTCACAATTATTGCTGTTTGTTTATGCAGATTGTGTTTTTTGATCCCTTGTTTGCATTTACTTATTTATTTGGTATTCTATTTTTCTTTCTTTCTTGTCTAACTGGGTGGGAGACAGCAACCATGCCACATGATGCAAACACACTCACACCTCCTGCAGTCCTGCCCACTGGGTGAGGGCCACCACTTGCTTTTGCACCAATGATAGACACTGGCAATACCAGCCTAATTTGCCTTTCACTACTCTTCATGAATAGCTAACAGAGATCTGTATAGACACTCTCATCCTCTTTCACTCCCCCACCAGCAGAGAGGTGGTGAGTGCCTAAGTCCTGCCAAACTAACAAATAAAGTAGAATTATAAATACAACAAAATCACAATGTTTCAGAAACAAATACCATCTCCATTCACAAAGAAGCAAGATAAAATAGTACATACAAGGGACAAGGATACAGACAAGAAAAACCTCCCTAAGGAAGAAGTGGCATTGGACTGCCTGGTGAGGAATTAAATATATATATATTTAGGTATCTTCAATGGACTGAGAAACAGATCAAGGAACACTCTGACAAATTTAAGGAAAACACAGACAAAACTCTAGGACAATTTAGGGAAACAATACAAGAACAAGCTGACCAAATAAACAAAAAATTAGAAGTGACACTAAAACAATAAAAATCCAGAAAATTAATACTAAGCTTTCAGAAATAGATGACACATTGAATAGGCAAAGGCGTAGAATCAAATCAATGGAAGACAGAATTAATGAGATCGAAGACAAATCTCTCAATATTATTTTGTTAAGAGATCAATCAAAAATAAATAAATAAATAAAAATAAAATGAAGAAATCTAAGATTCATATAGGACACCATCAAGAGTAATAACACGAGTGATTGAAATTCCAGGAAGACACAAATAAAACCACAAAGAAAATTGTTGAAGATTTGTTGGAAGAGAACTTCCCTAATATAATGAAAAATGAGAAGGTACCCATTCAAGAAGTTCAACAAACCCAAAATAGGATAGTCCCAAAAGAAAATCACCAAGGCATATCATAATCAAACTCACCAAAACCAAACACAAAGAAAGAATCCTGAAAGCAGCACAAGAAAAAATAAAAGTTAACTACAAAGGACAACTAGTAAGACTAAGAAAAATTGATTTCTTGCTAGAAAACACACAGGCGGAAAGGTAATGGGATGATATACATAAAGCCTTAGAAGAAGATAAACAGAAATGAAGCTAATTCATTAAAACCAGACCAACCTTACCAGACATACTAAAGGGAGACCTTTGGACAGAGAACCAACAACAGTAGACAACAACCAATGATTAATACACATGGTGACATAACCTAGAAACCAACACAGTTCTAGAAGTATTCAAAGTAAAATAAACTTACAAGACTGTAAACAGGGAACCTGAGACATCAATTGGTAAATAAGGACAACTACAAACAAAAAAGAGGGAATAACTAGTGTAGGTACAGAAGCTCCAATTGGTGAGGAAGGCCAGATAATTGCCAGATGGAACAGATAGTTCTAAAGTTAAGAAGAAATTAATAAATAACAAGGTAACCTTAAAGAAAATTAATAAATGTTTGCATCAAAATAAAAAATAGGAGAGGCACAAAATATAGCCAATACTAAAACAATAGTATCAAAGGAAATGATAATTTCATAATCAAAGGAAATGATAATTTCATAACCAAAATGAACTCAGTACAGAAAATTATATGGAACAAAGAAAGAAGCAACACCATCAAAAAAAAAAAAAAAAACCACATAACAAAATGACAGCAAGAAATTCATAATTGTTGATAATTATACTGAATATAAATGGATTAAATGATCATTCAAGAGATGGAGAGTTGCAGACTGGATAAGAAACATGGCCCATCAGTAAGCTATCTACAAGAGACTCCAATTAGACACAGACAAAAATAGACTGAAAAACAAAGGTTGGAAAAAGATATGTCAAGCAAATGGGAACTTAAAAAAGAGCAGGAATGGCAATATTAATTTCTGATAAAATTGACTTAAAGACAAAAACTACCCTCAGAGACAAAGAAACACAATATATAATGATTAAAGGATCAACTGAACAAAAGGACATAACCATAATAAATATCTACGCAGCCAATGAAAGAGCCCCCAAATACATAAATCAGACTTTAACAGAATTGAAAAGACAAATAGATGACTCCACAGAGACTTTAATATACCATTTTCAATGAAAAATAGAATTACTAGAAAAAAACTCAACAAAGACACGGAACTTAATACAATCAATCAATTTGACCTTATAAACATATACAGAGCATTATATCCAACAACAGCCAATACGATATACATTTTTTTTCCCAGTGCATATGGAACATTCTCCATGATAGACCACATGTGAGGCCACAAAGCAATACTCAATGAATTTAAAAACACTGAAATACTCCAAAGCACCTTCTCTGCTCAGAATGCTATAAAATTAGAAATCAACACTAGGAAAAACAACAGAAAAAGACCAAACACATGGAAAACAAATAACACCCTCCTCTAAAATGACTGGGTAATAAACCAAAACCAAACAGAATGCTGTCAAGTTGGATCCAACTCACAGTGACCCCTTCTTGGCTTTCTGTGGCAGTATCACTACAGAAGTAGATTGTCCAACCTTCCTTCAGAGGAGTGGCTGGTGGGTTTGAACCATCAGTATTTTGGTTAGAAGTCAAATGCCTTAGGCACTACATCACCAGAGCTCCTGACTGGGTAATAGAATATATAAAAGATGAAATAAAGAAATTCCTTGAATCAAAAGAGAATGAAAACACAACATACTAAAATCTTTGGAACACATCAAAAACAGTACTCAAAGAGCAATTTATAGCAATAGATGCATAACTCAAAAAATAAGAAAGAGCCAAAATCAAAACCTTAACCCAATATCTCCAACAATTAGAAAAAGAGCAGCAAAAAATAAAGCCTATACTCACCAGAAGAAAAGAACTAATAAGAATATGAACAGAGGAGTTCCAGCAAGATGGCGGACTAGGCAGAAAGACTGCACAGACCCTCTTCAACAAAGAAAAGGGAAACCAATTGACACAGACACAGAAGATAATCTTGGACCCCTGAGCCTTGAAGGGAAGGATACAGAAATAGACTAAACCCCAACTAGCAGAAGA